>NW_017731613.1:1137372-1142693 GCF_001890085.2 Hipposideros armiger | reverse complement strand
ATTATGACAATAAAGGCTTTCTCACCATTCATGCATTCCTTCATTTCACAAATATTTATTGAACCCCCTACTATGGGCTAATCTTTGAAATGGTAGGGAGCTTATAGGTTAGTAATATGGAGTTTGATAATAAACCCATGAATATATTGTATGTTAGGTGGAGAAAGCACTATGGAGAAAATAAGGCAGACTAGAATCAGAAAGAAGGGAGAAAAATGCTAAATATCTAGAAAATAGGTGGTTGAAGAGAACACAAAGCAAATAAAGCCACTCGGACTACAGTCTTTTTGACAGAGGACTTTCAGCAAAAGGCCAGTGAACAAACGTTTCCTGATTCCTATCTCTCTTGTCTTCCCCCATGCTTTCCCTCTTTGGACCAAGGAACTGTCTACACCTTATGGATAGCTCTCTGGTCTTTTATCTTAGAGATTAAACTTTTTATCACTACATCAAGCTATCCTGTACATTACAGAAGAGCTATATGTGAATTACAGTAGAAGTGTAGTAATTACATTTGCTTAGAAAAAAGTTAGGAACAACAATTTCATTTAAAAATATCCCTATTTGATAGGGTGCAGTTGAGAATCATAACTAATTTATCTTTCATCACTTACCCTCAATTGCTATAGTTTAGGCAGCTGAAAAGATATCAATCCAGCCTAGAGCAAGAAGGCCAGGTAGAATGGAGTCTGATTTGGAATTAACCACCATAAAACTAAAAACTAGGGTGGGTTGAGTTTTCAAGAGATGGTTTCACATCTTACAATAAAGGAATGACTGCTTATAATACTGTCTTAATAGTTATACATTTCAATCCAAGAGCTATCAAAGGAAACCTAGAAATAGTAAATGTCAGAAAATGGAAGATGTTAAGGACATATGGAGTTTAAAGGCAATTGTTTCTTGCTTTTAAATATAGACAAGAGTTGGACCTATAATGGAAACTGTGAACAACAAAAGACAATCAGGAGGGAGAGTTTGACTTTTCTTTGAAACTTCTCAGTATCTGAAAGGCTAAGAAATCTCAAGGTGCTATTTGAAACCTCTCTTTTCAGAGGTCTGAATTATAACACTGTCTTTCTGGAGAGGAATTCTGAACTTTTTTTTTTTATGTGTTTGTGTATCCATGTGTATGTGTTCCATATAGAAGACATTAAGTGTATTTGAGAATGAAACAAGAAAAACATAAAAAGGACACCACTGTAGTGACTTCTTTTTTGGAAAATATCCCTTGAGAAAGGCTAAAGATAAAATTGACCCCAGCTTCAGAATACTTGTTTAGTGGGTCCTATCAATCTCATTGTGTTTATCATTAAGACTAATTTTACGGCATTTTAGAAATGAATTTGATCTTACCAATTACTTTGAATTTTCACTCATTAGCCCACATCTGTATATAGCTTCATTTAACTCAGAAAGATTCCTTATCAGTTAGGAATGTTGCCCTTCTAATTTGTTATTATTTATGTTTCCTAAAGCTTGACTGGAGATTTTTTCTTTTCGAAATATTTTCTTATGAGTTATGTCACTATTTCTTACATTTTATTTTTTATTGTGGTAAAAACCATGTAACATAAAATTTACCATCTTAACCATTTTTAAGTGAGCAGTTCAGTAATGTTAAGTATATTCATATTGCTGTGCAACAGATCTCTAGAACTTTTCATCTTGCAAAACTGAAACTATACCCTTTGAACAACAATTTCTTCCTTCCTCCTCCCTCTAACCTCTGGTAATCACATTTCCATTTCTAAGAGTTTGACTACTTTAGATGCCACTTATGAGTGGCATCATGCAATATTTATCTTTTTGTAACTAGCTTATTTCACTTAGCATAATGTCTTCAGTGTTCATCCATGTTGTAGCATGTGACAAGGTTTCATTCTTTTTGAAGGCTGAATGATAGTCCATTGTACAGGTTTTGTTTATCCATTCATCTGTCATTGACTATTTGGGTTGCTTTCACTTCTTGGCTATTATCAATAATTGCATGGATTTTTTTATAGCCCTGTCGGTGCCATTTTAGAAGCCAAGTGCAAGAGCTGAGAACTGATGCTAATGTCATTATAAGTTCTTCTCTGTAGTCTGCCCTTTCCACTGGGGGCTTCTTGAGATGAGTAGAGGGAACATGGGATCTCAGGCTCAAAAATCGTAGCATTTTTGTGGGGGGGTGGGGTTGTAACCTTTAAGCCTTTGTGTCAATTCATGGACTCCAGTCTGGAAAAGGCATCTAATTTAATCAATCACCCTTTATTTAAATTTCCTTTCCAAAATTCCTGCCAACTGTTCTGACCTATGCTAGCAATAGAAATGGTGGGTTAAGCCTGAGGCACCACTGCCACCATTACTTTGCTNATTGGTGGGATCATAAATTGGTGCAGTCACTATGGAAAATAGCATGGAGTTTCCTCAAAATATTAAAAGTATAACTCACATATAACCCAGCAATTTTACTTCTGGGTATTTATCCAAAGAAATCCATAACACTAATTTGTAAAGACATATGCACCCCTATGTTCATTGCAGCACTGTTTACAATAGCCAAAATATGGAAACAACCTAAGTGTGCATCAATAGATGATTGGATAAATAAGATGTACTTATAGACAATGGAATATGATTAAGCCATACAAAATATAATAAAATCTTGCCATTTGGGACAACATGGATGAACCTAGAGGGTATTATGCTAAGTGAAATAAGTCAGACAGAGAAGCACAAATATCATATTTCATTTATATGTGGAATCTACAAAATAAAATAAACAAAACAGAAACAGACTCATAGATACAGAGAACAAATTGATGGTCACCATATGAGAGGGAGATTGGAGGATGGATGAAAAAGTGAAGGGATCAGGAAGTCCAAATTGGCAGTTATGAAAATGGTCATGAAGATGTAAAGTGCAGTATAGGGAATATAGTGAATAATATTGCAATAACTATGCATGGTGCTAGATAGGTATTAGACATATCGGGGTGATCTGTTCATAAGTTGTCTAAATGTCTAATTACTATGTTGTACACCTGAAACTAATATTATCTGTCAATTGTAATTGAAATAAAAAAAATTTTTTAAATGCAGCCTCTAGAAAGGCAAACTTGAGACAAATCATTAACAATTATTGTAGTCTGATAGGGATTCAGGAATACCACTATTACTACTTAGTGATTACTTCCTTTGCAGTTCATTTACTCGACCACACCATCGTGTGGCTAGACAAAATGAGTCCCACTGGATTAAAGAGAGAATTAGCATTGATTTTTCTCCCATTAAATAAAATATTATACAAAGGCATGCTTATAAATGGTTACATCACCAATGCTTGCAAATAGAGAAGATTAAAAAAAAAACAGTTCTTAATCTTATTTGCTAAATTGTAACTGATAGAAAGAAAGCAAAATTTTCCATGTAAATCAAATGACTGGATATGCTGACATTTAGTTTCACAAAGTAGTCATTTTATAAGAGTACATATATACCTACTAAAATTTAAAATGGCTGATGAAAGGGGTTTTACACCCTTTTGTGTCAAGTTTTATTTATTTTTTTCCTCTGCTCTGATTAAAATACAAGAGTCATCATTGTCAATGAGCAGAGCCGTTACATTGCTTTTATCAAATGCAAGGAGGTGTAAATACAAACTGCAAAGCAGAAGAGAAAGATCAGGACTCAGCGTCTGACAGTGAAACTATTAAACATAATCAAAGACTCAGAGTGAACTCACGTTGCCTTTCAACACATTGCTAAAGAATCCTTTTAGCTGTAAAACTAGCATAAAATGTCACAATCCTGACACTGTGTTGAAGAAACTTGGTTTAAGGTATTGAAAACAATTTCAAAACTTCAAATGAAGAGGAGTTACTTACCATAGGATAAGTCACACTGCTTTTAACCTGGACACAGGGCCCCTCAAGTTGCAATCAACAACTGATTAAAAGTTGATCTTTCAGGGCCTTCTAATCTGAAATTTTAGCACATTTACCGGTGATTAAAATATATAGCCTGTTGAATGAGCAGAAGCTCACATATGCTAACAACAAAATCGATGTTTGTTGTCTCTTATGAAATACAAAGACAATGATTTATTCTCAGAAAGTCAGTTGGGCCATGAGGTGAGGCACACAGTTCTATATTGAGAAGTGAAAATCCTGCCCATGGCATAGGGTGCCGGATCCTTGAGTGAAAGGAACAGATGGGCTGGGGGATGGGACATGTAGGTGCGAGAGAACAGATACAATTCAAAAGTTCCCTGAATGTTACCTGAAAACAGCCTATTTATTTTCTGCTCCTCAGCCCTTTAAAGGCATATGTTCTCAAGGACAACTTGTTATAATACATCAGCCTATGAAAAGGTTGTGAACCATGATTTTATCATTAATCATGTGAGTTCTGTGGGAGGCCTCTTAAAAGCTGAAGCTAGATTCTAAGTCCAGCCCTTGGCCAGCCTCACAGAAATACATGCAGTTTAGCTGTGTTTGGCTCGTAGGTGTTTTATGCATGCCTTTTGGACTCTAGGTTCGGGAGCACCAACCACTTCCACTTGACTCTCATTGCAGACTCAGCATGGAATCCGGAACACAGTGATTACTTAGTAAATGCATGTGGCATACATGACTGCAAGAATGATTTTGCTCACTTAATATGAAGCAGTGTGAGAAGACAAAGACAGACATGCTGGCCTGCCCAAGATAGACCGGTTTTGGCAATATCTGACAATATCCACTCAGTCTCTGGCCTAACACGTTTGACCTCAGACCTTTCTCCCATACACTCCATTAAAGTAAGTTCCAAACAGGAATATTTATCATGGAGTCCAATACAACTAACTTACAGAAGTCTGGCTTCATACCCTGACTTCAGTGCCTGCCTCTGGGTTTCTTCTAATTTGTGGTCTGTTAAGTTTCTCCTGAAATTCTGCATCATGCTCTTCCACAAAATTGTCCCCTTTGAACCTCCCCTTAGCCTTGGTGCCGACTACCACCTAAGCTCAAAATGTCCTTTAGCACTTTGGCATCTCCCAACCCCCAACCCTACTCTATGACAAGGAGGGATCATGTCCTGGAAGGAATAATCTCAGCAAAAGCTTCAAAAGATATTTTAATTTTTGTTTCATTCCTCGAAGACTCTGAGGATTTCCAGCAAAGGTGAGAGCAGACTCTTTTCATCAATGATGAATTCCCAGGATTTTCTGGTTAACTTTTAACTCAGTGGATAACTGATGGCTTGCCTTAGGTGATTTGCATGAAAGTAACTGTCACCCTCAACTGCCAATCTTTATAGCAATGACTGGACTGGTTTTTCATAACTAAAGTGTTGAG
>NW_017731613.1:1126264-1131422 GCF_001890085.2 Hipposideros armiger | reverse complement strand
TATAACTGTAATTTTGCTACTGTTATGAATCATAATGTAAATATCTTTTTGTTTTCCGATGGTCTTAGGCGACCCCTGTGAAAGAGTCGTTCGACCCCCAAAGGAGTCGCGACCCACAGGTTGAGAACCACTGTTAGATGCAACGTTAGACCAGATTTCTTGCCCTCACATATGCCATCAAGTACTCATAGTTTAGTCTTGTTGCTTTACTTTCATTTACTGAACACACAATACATTTCTATGCTCTTGTATCTTTTCTTAAACTATTTCCTCAGTTTTCAACGCCTTCACTCTCTCCCCCTGATTATATAAATATCTTTCGCATCTGTCAGGCCCCAGCTCTTCCTCATCTCCTTAATGAGGACTGACTTCACCAGCACCGGTTTCCTCACTAGCACCTACATTGAAGGGTAATCTGAACCAGGTAGAAAATAGCCAAGCTGTAATGGTGAAGCAACGGTCTTCCATACTACAATGGATAAAGACTACACTTAAAGCAATCGTGAAGCAAGCATTCATGAGAAAGTGAGAGTACAAATACTGAGGGGTAAAGTGACCTCCTGGCAAGGACTAGGTTGCATGCAACCAGAATGGGAGATGCATACGACAGCATTAACGGATTAAACTACTTAAGCGGGGATTCCTAGAGTCCCTCAATCATTAGGGTCTGTTCTCCTTGCCATACTTGGATGGGAAACACCATAAAAAAAAATTCCTTAGTAAGGACAAATTAAAAGTGTACATCAGCTCTCTGCTTTACAGCATCAATACCGTGTGGCATATAATTTTCCTTATCCCATTACGTATCTTCATATAGTCTCAGTTAGTTCCTAAATTGCCTTCATACAGTACTGAATTTATTCTCTGTTGCCAACATTGTGATGGTTAGATAGATGTACTCCATGGTTGCAGTCAAGGTTTTGGTTCCCAGATGATCAAAGAGCAGCATTCTTTAGAAGCTTTCTGTCTGTAAATGTGAGCTTTACCCGGTACAGATGACTTAGTGTGACTCATAGGTAGTCGTTTGACAATGGCATACAAGGTCTGGGGGCCTGAAAGCAGTGGGAATGGTCCGCCCTGGGAGGGGAGAGAATTTATCACTGCACTGACATTATTTAGAATTGATAGTGCAGAGTGATAATAAAAAGAAGACTTTTAGTCAATTTTATTATTTTTAAAATTCTCTTTCCCCCTTATTGCTTGCATCTGTAATGGACCACTCTCACCTCATCATCACCCCATCTTGGTATTTACTTTCTCTTTTTCCCACCAGACTGTAACTTCTTTGAGGGCATGAAAGAGATCCTAATTACATCTGGCAAAGGCAAACATTTAGTAGATTCTTTGGGAATGTTTGCTAAAGAAAGCAATTTCATTTGTTAGGATGTGCCTGGTGACAAGTAACCAAACATCCAATTTACGTGGATATTAACAACGAAGCAGATATACTGACACACAAGAGTAACTTGGTCTTAATAAGGTTATCTAGCACCCACTTTTTTTTTACTTCTCCACTCTACCTGCTGGGGTGTCAGATCACCCATATAGATACAGACTGGCTGCTAGCAACCCCAGAGGCTACAGAAGTCCTTGTCCATAACAAAGAGAAATAAATAATTCCAGAAGCTATGCCACAGAGTGAAGAAGTTTCTTTTCCATGTCTTGTTCTCCATTCTCATTGAATTCACCCCTGAATAGATCACACCTAGAGCCAGGGAAAAAGGGAGCTTCTCCCAGAGACTGGAGAAAAAACTGCAATATTGGCCAATGGGAATGAAAGTTGAGAGGCCAACCCAGTGTCCGCCACAGGAATAAAGTATAATTGGTTGTATAATGGGGTCTGAAGGCAGGTTTTGGCTTTCAACAGAGATTACGATNAAACAATAAATCACACGTTCATAGAATATGGTGCTGGCCTCTGGGTAGCTCATGCATGCTCTCTTACAGATGTGGGTCAAGGACTCAAGAAGGTTTGGGGGACAGTCCATATCAAATAAATCGAGATAGTGAGCCTGCAAATGCATGTTATTGTATTGACTCAAGTTTTTTAACTGAACTTTGAAACTTAATAAAGATCTCATTTTATTTGTCTTTTTTAGAAAGAACAATAAGGATTTAAGATATCTTTTAAAGTGCAAACTTCACTTTATTGTACAGCATAAGTTTTATAGATATTCTACAACAAATAGGACAATAATAATAATGGTTAGTAATATAAGTTAACAAGGAAATGAATTAATCTGTCTCCTCTACCTCTGAAATCACTCTACTAAATTCCTGAATCATCCTATACTCTACGTCTCCATTTCCATCTGCAACCAATTTATGAGATTTTGGAGATTAGATGCAGATCAAGACTTAGATCTGATATAATTATGTAGACACAAGAAGATGGAAATTATTAAAGAGAGGTGACATGGAGAATAATATGAGAACACTAATCATACATATGCAACTGTAGTCCCGGTTAGAGAGGTGAGAGGTAATGAAGGAGACGTGATATTTAAATTCAATATTTGGTTGAAAAATTTTCAGAACTCATGAAAATCATTAATCCACATATAATAGAAGCATACCATACACAACAAAATAAATTCTTAGAAATCCACAACTATACATATCTAACAAAATTGCAGAACACCAGAGATAAAGAGAAGTTCCCAACATAGCCAGAGGGAGACGACAGAACAGCTATAAAGGATGAAAACTTGACTGTAAGATTCTTGATAACAATGGAACCCATTAAGACAATAGAATAATATCTTGAAAGCGTTGAGGAAAAATAATTTTCAACACAAATATAAACTACCTTGTAAGAATGAGGATAAAATAGAGGACTTTTTCATTAAAAACAAAACAAAGTAACAATAGGCAATCACTAAGAAAATATAGAAGTTATATGTTTCTTAGGACAGTCTGAAATGCAAAACACAATGGTGAGAAGAAACTGTTTAATAAGTAGAAAAACCTAAATAAATACTGCCTATATAAATAATCATAAGAATTTCTAATTTAGGGAATAAAATAAAAGATAAAGAGTCATGTGAAAGTTAGGAGAGAGAGTAAACAATAATGAACATTAAATGTTCCAAGATCCTCATATAATTTTAGGGTAGAATTAATATTTTGATTAATATTAGACATTACTTAGCATACATAGTAAAATTTCTAGGGCAACCACTAAAATAATATAGATAAGAGAACTTCCAAACCAGTAGACGGAAAAAATGGAATGAGAAAAAAAATAGCTTCTGTGAATCCAAAATATAAAGGGGCCAAAAGAGGGTGGTGAGAGACAGAGGCACAAAAAAAGTATAAAGTAAGATGATGAAAATAAGTCCAAGCATATTAGTAATTACAATAAATGTAAATGATCTTAAATTGCCAATTAAAAGTAGAGATTATCAGACTGAATATGAAAACAAACCCAACCATTTAGTGTGTGTAAGAGGCATGCCTATGAGAAAACAGAAAAATTAAAAAAATAAAAGGATGGGAAAAGCATATCAGGCAAATGTTAACAACAACAAAAAAATGATGGAGAATATAAAATATTCTTAAAGAAAAAACTTTGGAAATAGAAAGGGTTAGTACATAGTGATAAAAACAGTAAATTCATTAGAGAACTATAATGATACTGTAAATTTGTATGCACCTAACAAAATAATAAATACACACACACACACACACACACACACAAACACACACACACACGGTGCCAAAAAAATGTATACACATTTTAAGAAAGGAAAACTGTATTAGAATTGTAATTCTCAATATATACCAACAACAAAAGATGAATACAAGTCACGTTTGGCTTCTGCAATTTCAAGAGGTGCTCAAAGTGGTTACCATCAACGTCTAGACACTTCTGATTACGGCAAACTACTGCTTGAGCAACGTTGACCAAAGTGTTCACTTGTATTCATTTTTTTGGCACCCCCAGTATATATAGAAAAAACTAGAACTACAGTTCTAGTTAGTGCTAGAGTTCTAAAACTACAAAGAAAAATCTTTCATCATCATGAAAAACTTCAATATAATTCTTTAAATTATTAATAGATCAGGCAGATAAAAATAATGAAAATATAAAAGATTTGATCAATACAATTGATCAGCTTGATTTATTGAACCCTGCATAGAACTAGAGATATTGTATTCATATCAAGAAACATGGGGCTTTTAAAAAAAATCCACATACTAAGCCATTAATGTCTAAATGTCCAAAAATCAGTACACATGAACCATTTTTCTCTGACAACAATTCAAATAAATTAGAAGGTAATAACCAAAGGATTAATAAAAATTTCCATGAAGCTGAAAATTAAACACACACACACTGCTGAATAACTCACAAATCAAAACATTTAAAATAGAAATTAAAAAGATTTAAATGAATGATAATAGTATACTGAAACAGTATTCAAAGAAGGTTTGCTATCTTATATGCTTGTGGCCCAGCCAGCATGTTAAGAAGTTAGAAAAACAGAATAAATCACAAGAGATCAGAATAACAGAGACAATAGAGACGAGTTTTGAAAAAGTAAGCAAAATAAGAAACATTAAAATAGATGGTCAACAAAGTCAAAGTTGTTTTTTAAAAGAACTGTTAAACTAGACAAACTGGTGGCCAGATTTATTAAGACAAAAAGAGAGAATGTGCAAATAAAAGATATTTGGACTATAAATGAGAGCATAACTACAGATACATTGAAGATTTAAAAATACAATGATAGGATATTCAGAGAAATTATGGCAATAATCTTGAAATTAAGACAAAATGGACAGGAAACATTCTTATCAATAGTTGATCAAAAATGTAGAAAATTGAAACAGTTCTATAACTATGAAAACATTTCATTGGAGAAATGGGCAAAAGATAAGAACAGACATCCTAAAAAAGACATAATCACACATAAATGTTTTGTCAATTTCATCAGTAATCAGGGAAACACAACTTAACACTATAATGATAAACATTTTGCTGTTTTGTTATTTGGCAGAAAGAAAAGAAGTTTGACTATACTAAATGCTGCTACAGCTGACGTGTTTCAATGCTGGCTGGTGCTTAAATTGTTTTAACTACTATAGGAAAAAAATGGTACAATTTTGCAAAATTGAACCTTCATAAATGTAACTTCCAGCAATTCCTCTCCTA
>NW_017731613.1:1114499-1120269 GCF_001890085.2 Hipposideros armiger | reverse complement strand
TGTCCTTATTAGAGGAAAAGAGGACCCCTCTCTGCTCTCTGCCATGTGAGGACACAAGAGAAGATGACCAACAGCAAACCAAGAAGAGTATCCTTAGCATACACTGGTTCTGCTGGCACCTTGATCTTGGACTTTCCAGCCTCCAGAAAGATGAGAAAGAAAGGTTTGTTCATTAAGCTGCCTAGTCTATAGTATCTTGTTATAGCTGCCTCCACTGATTAAGACATACTCCTCAGATTCAGGAAGAACATATAAAAACCCAGAATGTCAAAGAACCTTGAAAATAGTCTCTCCCAAACCCCTCTATTCATAGGCTCATTTCACTTCAATGCAGTTCTTAAAATATCTGAAGGCAGGACCATACTGGGACTTCTCTTGGCTAAACATTGCTGGCTCCTAAGGTCCCTCTTAAATGGAAGTGGTTGTGGGCCCTTTGCCCTTCAAGTGGCTCTTTTCTCAGAACACCTAGTTGGTCTGATTTTCTCTTTTTTTAATTGTAAGGCCCAGAGCTGAATAATACATGACCCTTCCATGCTGACATGATTTATTAATCCACATCTCTTGAATGTGATCATTTGACCAGTTACTAATTCAATGAATATTAATTAAGAGCTCAGGTTCTGTTGTCAGAAAGTCCTGAGTTTAAAGCCTAGTTTATTAGTTATGTGACACAGAGAAATTAATCTCATTAAACCATTGTTTCCTCATCTACTTAAAAGAGATTATACAGTACCTATCTCACATAACAGAATGCAAGTACTTAGTCTGGACAGAGTAAATATTTAATTAATGGAAATCCCTGTAAGTCCATATTTTCCTACCTATTCAAAATTGACATTGTGAGAAACAAGGAAATCTAGAGTTAAAGGGAAAATAATTTTTGAAATAACATTTTTAAATCTGCATTGCTTATAAGAATAGTTTTATCAAAGGAAAGATTTAAATTATTTAACCCTGTAAAAGAAACTTATAAGAATAAGTTAGTTGATTTTATTCTGTTTGGAGTCCTAATACATGGAGTTCATTCTAACTGAGTTCATGCAATTGTTTGTATTTATCAATCCAATTCAATAGAGATTTGCTAGTTCTGCATAAGCGATAGAGTTAACTGGCTATGCTGACCTTACAATTTTAAGACGGTGCTCTTTTTCTCACCAATACTACCTTGAATCCCCAGTACATTCTGAAGGAGCCCTACATGCACTGCAGTGATGACAAATGTTAGTGAACACTTTCCAGGCATGCTGAATTATCTTTTGACATATAACCCTTCCAGTACTTGGGCTACAGTGACATGCTATTCACATCTCAAATGAAACAGAATTTTTATTTTTCTTAAACATGGCACTGAAATATATTTTTGGTGTTGAATTTCCATTTCCAATGTCTCAAGAGACATAGTTATATAGTGAAAAGCATGTGGATTTGGAGTTGTCAGTGTAGGATCTGACGGCAGTTGGCTATTGTTCAAATCCTGAGCTTCCACCCTGTAGCTCTGCAACTTGGACAGGTTATTTTACCTATGCGATCCTTTGGTCTCTCATAGATAAAATGGAAGTCATAATATTTACTTCAGAAAGTTGCTGTAAATAAAAATAATGTATACGAAATGCTTAGTACAGGGTCTGGCTCCGTGAATGTTACCTCTTCTCTTTCTCCTCCCTTTCCTTCCTCTTCCTCTTCTTTATCATCTTTATCATCATCATCATCATCATCTGGATTCGTATAGAACTCTACCATTTACTGTGTGACCATTGGCAAGTTACTTAACCATCCTATGCCTCCATTTTCTTATCTTTTAAAAAAGGATAGTAGTAAGTACTTCACGGGATACTTGTAAAATTAAATGACTCTATCTAAAGCAGTTGGGACAGAGTAGAGGCTTAGTGAATCATCATTCATTATTTCTTTCCCTTCCTGTCTTCAACACTTTTTCCATTTTTGACTGATATAGNAATAAACTTACACAAGTAACAACACTAGAAATGCTTACTAAACATAAGAGACAAAGGAAACATATACAAACATACCCAACTGTAGTTTGGAAAAATGATAGATACATAACTATTGGAATGAAATGAAACTTTTAACCAGCAGTTTTTGTGCCTATTTTTAACAGTTACCACCAGAATTACATGTGTTCTAAAATCCTGTAAATACAGTAAATAACCTCTAGCTCCCTGTCCCCTTCATGCTTTTGATCACCTACAAGTTAATTTCTATTGATGCTTCCCATTCTCCAGGATTCTCGCCTAATGTGATCCCAGATGAAATTATGCAGGAAATTATATCCCCTGTTCTAGGTTCACAGGATGTTCATGTGGATTTTTTCCCTGCATTTAAAAAAAAAATTCACAACTAGGAGTAAGGACAGGTGAAAATGGGAATTAGATGCAATCCTCTTGAGCTGCTTCAACATCCAATTGTTCTTTCTCTCCTGCCTGCAATGGCTTCCTACTGCTCGTTAGATGCTCTGTGGCCTCATCTAGTCCTGAATCGCTCTCAAACTGAATCTCTCTAGTTCTCCTTACAAAATCTGCTTGCTGGCTAGTTCTGTTGGAAAGATTCCAATATATGAATTAGTTATATGATGTTAATGAATGATAGCAGCTTAAGGCATTTTCTGACTCAGAGGGATTTGCATTTTGATAAGGGGCAATGCCCTAACCCAAAGGATCAAATTGCTAATGGTAGAATTGAAGTCTTGGGGGATGGCGTCAAGGGTCAGAAAGTCTTCCAAGTCCATCACAATGGCTGCCGGCTCTAACAGCGCAGAGGACTTCCACTGCCTCAATGCCATCCTCCTTTATCACCATGAATAATCAAGCAGTTTTTATCACCGTGAATAATCAAGATGTTGTTATCTATATAAGCCCCAAATGCTGACGATGGCAAATGCTGAACTCATTATAAAAGGGAATAATGTCATCACCGCGGCTCCAAATAGTTTCTGAGTTTGGTGGGAGGAGGAGGAGGAGGAAGAAAGGAAAGCAGGAAGGGAGGGAGAAACACAGGGAATGAAAGAAGTATCTCTTTTATCTGAATGTTATTATATTATTAGACATATAGAATGTATTTTTAATACCACTTCTGAGATCAAATTATGTGTATTAATCCAACTTTTAAAATAAAATAACCTGGGGGAAAGGGAGACTTAAAAGACATAACAAATTTAAGGGCTATTAAATACAGTGTGCTAAAATTAAAAAAACAAATTTTATACTTGCAGCTCTGTATCTTAAGTTTATAACAAAAAATACTAACTTTGACAAACAGGTGAGGTGCCTAAGGGTTACTTACCAAATTATTATTAATTGAAGTATATGACCAATCCATCACTGCTAAGGACATTTGGAATGTGGTTCTGTAGTCACATATTTTGGAAGAAAGTCAGTAAGAAATGAATTTGCTCAATAGCAAGAGAAGTTAGTTGCATTTGTTGAACTCATGAGTTTTTTGATATGTTTGGNGAGTTAGCAGAGATCAAGGAAATATATTAAAAAGGCATGGCTCCCAGAATTTACTGGCAAGTCCAAAGTAATAAGAAAGCAAAATTTGATAAAACCCGAGGCTCTTCCTACTATCATTTTTCACCTTTGCTACATCCTCTCTAGCTGACCTAAGCTATTTCTCAGTGTGGTTTTGGAAATTGGAAGTGGGGATTTAATGCCTTGCTTGAACATGCCATCACTTGGCTCAGGATGATTTATATTTAAGACTGTATTCCTTTTTCCAAAGACAGTTGGAATATTGTTAGAGTGATGTGTTTAAAAATATAAAACCATGTGTAAGCTCAGTTGCTTGAAAGAGTGAGAAGATGATGCATAAGCAGAAAGAGAAGAGAAATAAAATACTGAACATATTATAAAAATGAAAAAGAGCAGACAAATGGCAATTATTAAGGTATTTGAAAATAGTTAAAAATCAAGCAAAGAAAAATGGATGAAAAACATATATAAAAGAGAAAAACTGGAAGAATCAAAGCTACAGAAACATGATAAAAAGAAGTCAATGGACTTTCAGTACATCTCTCTGTCTCCTCTTTACATTATCTGTTTGACTTAATAGAAGAGGTCCAGGAATGATATTTGAAGAACTGGGTTGTTAAAAAGAAGGACATTTTAAAAGAGAAACTTGCATTATTTATTCTCAATTCTCTAAGATGTATATGTGAGTGCTTTTTAAGAGTGGCCATTGCAGCTTTGGGACTGCCTGCGTGACTTCTAGTGCATTCAGGAACAAATGGATTGTGCTGCTGACTTCCTGGCCAAGGACTCACATGATGTATGGGACTCTCACTCACACAATTTGTTTTTTTGCTGATGTTTGAGCAATCTCTGAAGTTTCCAACACATTCAGGCACTGTCATGTTGACAACTGCAAAGTTCATATTGCCTTAGAGCAATAATGGCCTGGAAATTGCTTTAACTTGATGTTACAGTAGCAGCCAAAGCAAACAAACTTATAAACTGATAGGAAATGAAATCAAAGACCTGTTACTTTTTTTTCTTTATATCCAGGCTTGGATGAATAATGACTGGACCAATGTGTTTACTTTCTTACTGATTGGCTCTAGAAAATATCACTGGGGAGTTTTATTCTGCAGAACATACCCTGGGCCCATGTTTTTGATTCCTTGCAGCAACCGATAATTTTTATAGACCTGTAAATGTGACTCTCAGATGTCAATAAACCAATGAGTTAAATCTCCTGCCTGTGCACAAGGGGGAATAACATATTGCTTAAGGACTTTAGCAGCCTGGGCGCTTCTGACTCACTCGATGACCTTGAATTCACATTGCATGCTTCTTACTCTCCGGGCCTTGAAAGCGGGGTAATATTACTTAGGTTAAACCAGGAAATGGCAAAATGTCGTGCTCTCAAGTGAAGTTAGTCCAATACCACCACCATATCAATGGCCTGTGCCTAACGCGCTGGGGGAGGGAAGGAGATGAGAGGGTCTCATGGATCCTATCGATCACCACAAAAGCTCTTCTCAAGAACATCAGAGACACAATAAAGCATCCCCATCAGAGTTGTTTGTGAAACCTGAGCCAAAGATTAATGATTCTGAAGAACGTTAAGTTCAATAGTAGGATGCTATTCCTGAGTTTTCATATTGACTTTACCAGAAACCAGCTTTGCGCTCTTGGCACATCATTTGAAATCTCTCTGTGCTTCCGCTGCTAGTATATAAAGTGGAGATAGTGTATCTTATAGGGCTGTTTTGGCAATCACGCTGTATTCAATTAAAATGGGTTTAGGAACTACTTAAACAAATGAGGTTCCAGGAAGTAGGTTACTATAACAGTGAAGAGCACACTGAAGCAAAAGGCCTGGATGAGAGACATCCAGGGTGTTACCCATACGAGTGACCGTGTAGGCGCTCACTGACACCTTGCAAGCGAAGCGCCTGCCTCCAGAGATCCTGCTAATAAGAAAATTAGGATCTCCTCGCATCTCCATCCAACAACTCTCCTAAAGCTGCCCTCACAGGGGTCATGTCCTTTTGGTAGATCCAGCAGACCCTTTTCAGTCCAGCTCTGCCAAGTACCAGTTGTGTGACTTCCCCTTGCCTTAGTCTCTTCAGCTGGAAAAAGCAGGAATAAAAATAGTATCTAATAATGGTGGGTACATGCCATTGCACATTTGTCCAAAGCCATAGAATGCACAACATCAAGAGTGAATCCTCCATAAACTATGGATTTGAGGTGGCAAAGATGTGTCAATGTAGATTCAACAAATGTGGCAAATGCATCCCTCTGGTGGG
>NW_017731613.1:1110372-1112424 GCF_001890085.2 Hipposideros armiger | reverse complement strand
TGGGTTCAAGTCCTCACCCCACCACTTACCAGTTTAAGTGACTTATATAATCTCTTACAACTGTTTCCTCATCTACAAATTGGGAATGATGTTAGTTGTTATAGACTGTGCTGCTTCTACCCCCAAATTCATGTTGAACCCCTAATCCTCAATATGATGGTATTTGGAGGTGGAGCTTTTGGGAGGTAATTAGGTTTCAATGATGTCATTAGGGTGGGTCCCCAATGATAGAATTACTATCCTTATAAAAGAAGAGGAACCGACCTCTCTGCCATGTGAGAACACTGAGAAGGCAGCTGTCTGCAAACTAAGAGGGCCCTCACCAAAAACCCAATCGTGCTGGTACTCTGATCTTGGAATTTCAGCCTCTGGACTGTGTAAGCCATTCAGTCCAAAGTATTCTGTTATAGCAGCCCGAGTTGACTAAGATTCTAGTACTTTCTTTCATAGGTTTGTTATGAGGATTCATTGAGATAGTATTTGGAAAGCACTGAGTACAGAGTATGGCGATTGTAAATACTTAATAAATGTTAGCTATCAATATCCTTACAAGCACCCACTACTGCTTTTGTGTGTGTTGCTTTTATGTTAACAGCAACAAAAAGACACATTTTTGACCAAAACCTATAGTTGGGACATCTTTTTAGACACTGAGATTTATTCTTATCTGTTAAAATATAACACTTTGTTTCTTCTATCCATTATTTCATGTATGGAAACATGGACATTACTAGAAGCAGCACTGTGTGGTATAAAAGGTATAGGGTTTGAGCCAGAACACCAGCTTCCATTTCAACTCCATTAGTAGCTGTGTAACCTTTGACAAACCAGTTATATCATCAAGCCTCAGTCTCTGCTTTGGTAAAAAAGAGTTCCAGGTAATACCCACTCTCAGGAGGTGATAGGTTTGAAAGTTATTTTATAAACTGTAAAGGACTGTACAAATATTAGTTTTTATGTTAACACAGTGAGGAAGTTTGAAAAAAGCAAGAAAACAACACGTTGCTAATGAACTTGGAAGAGCTTTCTAATTTAGGAATTGCTGCAGACACTGTTAAGAACTGAGACACACTGTACTAAATTTAGTGTAAATCAAACAAAAAAAGGGAAATGTGAGTCAATGTGGAAAAAAATGTAACTTGGGATACATAAAGAAAGGACTCTGAAATAGATGCAGAGAAACCTAGAGAGCAACATTGTGGATGAGCTAGCCCNGATGGCAATAATGGGGGAGGGTGTGCATGTGTGGGGACAGAGGGGATATGGGGAATCTCTGTACTTTCTGCTCAATTTTGCTGTGAAACCAAAACTGTTCTAAAAAAATAAAATCTATTAAAAAAGAAACAGTATCTATCTCACAGGATGTTAGGAAGATTTAAAAAGGTAACATCTAAAGATCTTATACCATCCCCCAAATACAGTAAACATTTAAAAGGGTTGGCTGCTACCATAGTATAATTTCAATACATCTCTTAGGGAATATTCTTTGCTCCCTCTTTTTCCTTTTGTCTAATGATCTTCAACATAGGGCCATGATCAATTATTGTTATGTCAACAGAGGACCAGTACTCCATGTATAAGAGCAATACCTTCCATTAAATAACACATTGTTTTGCTGACACAAAGCAAATAATGAATTCAACTGCTTCATTTCCCTCCGTTTTCTATCTCTTTCCCCCTACTTTCTTCAGTTATGGGTTTCCCACCAAACTATCCATTGTTTTAGTCCTATGCGGACACACGAGGGACTTACAATGGAAGCAGCTGCTCAGCTGAAGTTGCAGGCACACCATCAGATTCAGCAGTCTCCGTCCCACTAGCTTATTTCCAGGTAAAGTTAATTCCTTGCCAATGGTGGATCTTACTGCATGTTGGCTTCACTGCTGTGGAAAGAAAGACTCACCAGGACTTAATTCGGCCATCTGCTGAAAGTTTAAAACTGTAATTGTCTGGAGTGGGTGCTGTGAATCCAAATAGGTTCCACTTCCAATGACGTCAGTACTGCTCACATCTCTTAGTGCTTCTCTTTTTAATGTGGAGCCCCCACATGAG
>NW_017731613.1:1107115-1107957 GCF_001890085.2 Hipposideros armiger | reverse complement strand
ACCATAATATTTTACAATATCAATAAAGCTTATCCACATGTCCAATTTACAATTTTATGCCTCTTAATGTATTCTACTTTTGGCTATGTTGACTGTGTGGACTGACTTTACAGAAATATTCAGATCATAAAATGTCTGTTCCAATTAAAGGCATTTTGCATTTGTTTTATCACAATGGCATCAGGTTTGCCACTGAGCTTAGAGTTTTTGTTTGGCCATATTCATATTTATATTGCAATACTGTATATAAAACACCGCCTTTCAAGTGAGTACAGCAAAGCTTAACAAAAGTGTTTCACGAAATTATCCTAGGTCAAAAGCAAAGTGAAAGTTTGTCAAGTAAGTTCTAAGGGCTAAGGAATGAGAAAAAGAAAATTTTGGGTAAAAGACACTTGAAGGTCAGTGCAAAGGGGCCTGGAAACAAATCCACTCACATGTAAAGAATCATTAAGCACCAATGTTTTCATGCTGAGGCATTAGTCCATGATCCAATCTAAAAGCAGGAAACAAAATGAAACAGAAAAAAGAGGGGGCCTCGAGATGAAAGCCTTTGATTTTAAATCGTGTTGTGTAAATCGGAGATGTTTATAGTAAAACAGACAGGTTTCCTTCATGCACAAGAGAGGGTGTCCTCAAACAGCCCTAGAAAATAGACAAACGAATTTTGGCATTTTAAAGGAGGAGACAGAGTGCTAGTAATGTTGCCAAACAAAAGATGCTGAAGTTACAAACTCATTTGAAACATCAACAACAGACTAAAAGTGAGTAATCCTGACTATATAGTGAGAGAATTGTGCAATCGCAAGAAAGATGAAAAGTGCCTGGTTAGCCTTGGAGGTGTT
>NW_017731613.1:1095351-1100925 GCF_001890085.2 Hipposideros armiger | reverse complement strand
AGTGGCAACGAAAATAATTTTATGGTTGGGGGTCACCACAACATGAGGAACTGTATTAAGGGGTCGCGGCATTAGGAAGGTTGAGAACCGCTGATTTAGAATCATCTGAATAGAAACTGAAAACAATTTCCAATGTCCAGATGTTTGGCATGGTAGATGAAGCATTCAGATATTGAATATTTAACTTCCATCCAGATGTTTTAGCTGGTATCCCAATGATACACCTTCTCCAGCAAAGACCAAATAAGTGAATAAATTCATAAACAACCAGTAAAAAAACCCCACAAAAATAAACAAGCAAATAAAAAACAATTTTATCATAAAAAAATTCCTAAATAGCAACTATTGAGACAAAACAAGTAGAATTTTTGTCAAAATAGTCTGTTTTGCTATATCTTCAAAATTGCATTACCAAGAAAACCCATTATAAAAAAAGAATCACATTTTAACTACAATATAGGAAGGAAAGGGAAAATAGGGAGCTGGAATCTTAGATATAGGTGTTTTTCATGCAGAGTTTCAAAAATGTAGCTGTTTTGATAATTATATCACTGAGCAAATCAAAACAGAAGCACGATTCACTTTACTCTGGAGCAGTAGGTGTTTCTTCCTATTCACTAAGAAAACTGTCACCGGGCCAAACTTCTCAAGCTTTCTTATCACCTTTATCACTCACTGCTCTGATAAAGAACTGAGCCTCTCATACAAAGTTGTATTTAGTGATCAACAAATTTTTCCTCTGTAGGTACATTGGCACTAGGATTCTGCTATAACAGATGGCAATCATGGAACTGAATCCTATTTTCTATAGATTTGATAAGCTTATGTTAAATTATATTATGCAAATTTGACGGCAAAAAGGTCCTTGCAATCATTTAGTATTTATCACTGTTATAGCACATCAAGAACAAATTCACCAAATCTGTCTGTACATCAGATACTATTTGATAAAATTAATAACTAAGGTAACAAAACTTATTTATGTTATTTTAAACACATCTTAAAAGCAACACACACAGACTCAGACACACACACACACACACACACGACAAAAAACATAAAAAATGGGTAAAATCAAGTTAAATTACACCATAAAACCTGGGAAAATTTTGAACTCTCTCTGAGTAGGGATGCTTTGGTAGTCATACTGAAATGGCACATTTTACTCAACCTTGACTGCAGTAACTAATACTATTTTAAAAGTTGTTTTGCATACTGATAATCTACTAGTGGGATGATACTGCACTACTTAAATATGTTCATAATTTAGTTTATATTGTCAACTGGGAGGTATAATTCTTATTTACTTATCCTACATTTAAATTTCAGTGATTGCAAAAACTAACATTGACATTCTGAACAATATTTATTAAAAATACATTTACTATTTGCAGAATAACATGAATATAATTTTATAACAACTTTGTCCTGGAGAACCAAGAGCATATTTAATTGTTTCAAGAGTCATGGGGAAGAGAGGAGACTGGGGATTTATTAACTTTTTTGGTTTATGAACCAATGTGAATAAATCATATTTAAGAACTGTTAATTCACATCTGACACAACTCTTGGAAGAAAAGATTCCTTAAGTTTTGTTGAGGAAATTGTTCTCCCTTTTCTGACCTCTGGGATTTGATGCATATCTTTGTTTTCTATCCTTCCCCCTTGTCTTAATATAATCAAAACAAATCTACATATTCTGAATTTATGCACCTGTGCCTTCACTGGCCTGCATTTTCTGTTGAAAAGACCTCCTCACAATTGGGAAAGTTCATTTAAAAACTGTAATAGACTATACAAAAAAGAGGGAATACAATTATCACCTAACATGTCAAAATGGTCTCACTAATGATCATATAAATGGATATGAAAGCATAAATAAAATATCAGTTTTACCTATTAAATTTCAGAAAGACAGATGGGTAAGATAGATGTCCCTTTGCTGGTGAGATTGAGGTGAATCTGGAGTGCTCTTATATGGCTGGAGAAAGGATTATTTTGTCTTCGCAAAGTAAGTCGGAATAATATAATAAGAGTTGTAAAAAAGTGCTCAGAAGTATAGATTTGATAATCCAAGTTCTGTAAATTTTTTTCCCAAGGAAAGAAACCAAAGGAGGAGAAAAAAATATCTTACCTATAAAGATGCCCACTTCCAATATAATTTTTGATATTGAAAGAAATTTAGATATCAAATAATAGTGGAAATATTAATTAAATTATGGTAGAGCTACCTGATAAAATATTATGTTGCAACCAAAGAAATGATAATTATGAAGACAAGTTAGGCAACAAAGGAAAATGCTTTTGACAAGTAAGTTAAAAAGTTAAAAAGCATAAATACAATATGATTATCACTATATAAAATTCATGTGAAAACATTCTTGAAAGACACAGATAATAGGTTTGATAGGATGANCTTAAGAAAGATATTATTTATTTTTCATATAGAAAGACTTTATTGCTTCTTAAAAGGTAATTAAATAAAAATGTAAATCTGTCTTAATTTCAAATATGGTAAATATTGATAAACATAACCCACATAATAAAAAGTCCTTTGAAGGTCTTCAATACTTTTTATAAAGTATAAAGAGATAAAAAATTTGACAACCGTTATGCCTCTGCAGAGGCATCAGAATTCAAGTTTTTCTGATAGGTAATCAGTATTTTAGTAATAGAGCAAAGTGAGCATAGATTCTTGGTTTCTGAGTTTTTGTGATATGTCAAGTTGTTTGGGAGCTATAGGAGCTGCCTTCAGTGTATTGAGATCATTTACTTGGTTTGATGTGGGCTGACCCATCAAGCATGCAAGGTTCTCCCTTCAGGGCTCTGAGTCCCTCTACCTTGGGTTGCCTTTGGGCTTTGGAGTAGTCTTGACAGATAATACTAGTGGGCATAGCACTAGTCACTCATATTTCATCCTCTAGAATAAACCACTGACGAAAGAAAGTGTCCTGAAACCAGGCATGATTAAACTGAATGGAAAAAACAAACAAACAAAAATACAAACTTGGGATAAATGCAAGGAAAATCTCTCTATTGATGTTGGTAATATTACATTTTAAAATATTATTTTTGGATAATTGGTTGAAATTTCATCACTTAGGTATATCAAATGTAAAAATATTTCTCAATATTTCATTGTAATGCACTTTAGAGGGAACTGTAAATGATACTGTTAAGCTTTATCTTTGGAGCAAAAAAATTTATGACCATGGGCAAATCTCAGTAAACTAAGCTAATTGAGATGAAATCCAAACAAAATATATGAAAATAAATTGAGAACAAAAATGCTTTCAAATAAAATATTAAAAGATAATATTTTAATATTCTATAATGTCATATCCCAGCTAATGTTTAATGGTATTAAAAAATACATGTATTACTGGACTTCAATGAAAGCAAAACTTCTGCTTTATGATTTTGAGCAAGTCAGTCTGTTTTCATATCTTTAACCAAATGAGAAAAATGCATAAAAAATTACCAGCTATAACATTCATTCATATGTAAGCCATAAACAAACTAGGTTTCTTTAGTATATTTTGTTCTTTCATGTAATAAAACATGTCACTTGCTGTCTTATAATTCATTTGTTTACCCTATAAACAATTTTTGCTATAAAGTTCAAAGGCAAGGTTCATTACAACCTTAGATCAATCATCATAAAATAGTAAATGGTGATATCATTTTGGTGACATTTTGTAGACCTCAAGATTATCCTCATGGAAAATTAAGGTATTTTAAGCAAGAGTAGAGATTTTACCCTTAGGAACTTAAGATTTTTCAATAACAGAATTTTAGACCCATTTGATCATTGCGTATTCGTTTTTCCTTTACACAGTTTTCTGTTTTCTCTTGGGTGTGGTGGGAGTGGTGTAAAGATAAAGGTGAGGAGAAGGAATAATTCTTGGGCCATTCAATTTTTATTTCACTGGTTCATTAAAATTTGTGTCACTTGATTTAGGAATTTCAGTTTTCACCACTCCTGAGTTTTATCCAATTCTAAGTAACTCTTTTCTAAAGTATATGATTCCCAAGGCAATGGAATAAAAATTTTATCAAAGGCTGAGCTAAATCAAAGTCATCAGCTGATAGCTTGTCTGCCATGCTATTGCATTTTAAATAACCAATTATCATGTAAAATTCTGGCTTCAATGGCATTAAGGATATGCAGAGGTCATGAACTCTATAAGATAAAAAAAAACTTGAATCTTCATTAAAGGGCATAGACAGTTAATTAAAAGCTAATTAAAAAGGATAAGGATTTTTGACTCTCTGACTTCATTTATTCAGGTCACCTGGAAAGTTGAAAACTGTGGTCAATGTCAGGTAAAAGACATTAAAGTCTTTCTCTTGGGGTAATTCCAGACTCTTGACATTGTTTGAGAAGGGTCAATTGTTTATATAACGTATAATCCACTTACATCCAAAGAAGGAAGAACTATTCAATCTGTAATGTATTGTACAAATTCATTAACTTCAGAGTATCTGTGCAGGGAATTTTCTAATACAAATGGAATTTACATTTACAGTACAGTACACTGATACTGTAGACTACATCAAAGCCTATGATTATTATACAAAGATTCCAAGCAAACAAGTACTGGTATTACAATTAACATTTGAGAAGAGTAATTAGTTGACTCCTTTATCCTCTTTGCACAAAACAGATTTATTTTTTCACAAAAGCAACATAGAATCCTAAATCCAAGGGTAATATTCTTGAAGCAGCCAATCAAAATAAGTGAAAAATACAGTATTTATCATTAGAAAAAGACCAGGGGCACATAAGCCTACCGCAAAAGAGGTCGGAAATTGAAGAGAAAATAATGCCGCTGATGTGACAAATGCCAGTCCCTGCCTGCTCTCAACCTCTACTTTACTACACGAAGGATTTCATCTGTCTACCAGCCCTGCCAAGATTCAGTGCCACTGCTGCCTGAATGACTGAAGTGTGTGTGTGGAGCTCTGGGCAGCTATGAGTTTTGGAGATGTGTCAGTTACAGGTGGCTCCCTGACATGGTACCTTGGTTTCCTCTTCTGTCCTGAGTAGGATCTTTCCTGTTTTAAAATGTTGGTGTGGGCTCCAGCATTCTGCAAAGCTTTCCCCAATTTTCTCCCCCATTTCTCATTTTGAGGTCTGATTCGTGTCCTACCAAATCCGAGCTGCTGCCCAAAATCTTCCCACAGATTGCTCATCCAGACAACATACATGGTTGTTCTTCTCTTAAGATACACCTGTCATTCTCTGACAGAAGAAAAATTCAAATTTGTGCCCTTATTTTCTGTTTCTGCCTTTGTCTGTCCACAAGAGGAATTTCTACAATGGAGAATGATCAAAGGCAGTACAAACAGTGAGACACACAGGCTCTCCCTTTTCTGCATTGCTTGCGCTGCTCACAGATTGTTTCCTTTTCCTTTGCCTTAACTGTGTGTAAACCTGCAAATTCTTTTCTTTCCTGTTGTCCTTAGCTTCTCCTCCTCCAACAAGGAACTTTGATCAGATACCAAAACCTCATGGTTGCATTAAATAAATTGTCTGTAACTGTGTGTATTTGCTCTAGCACATAAACTAAA
>NW_017731613.1:1087129-1088745 GCF_001890085.2 Hipposideros armiger | reverse complement strand
GCTTCACTGGCCCATGTTGGTATTATCACTGGGCTCTTCCTGGGTGAGGCAGTCACTCACTGGCCATTGGACGGCCGCTCATGGCAGCTCATGGAAGCTCATGCCTGCTGCCAGCCAGCCCCACTGCAGCCTATGCTATCGCTGGAGACTCATGGCAGCCCAGCTCCAGGTCGAGCTGTGGTTCACTGTCTTAGCTGTAGAGGGCGCAATGTCACTCGCCCTCATGTGGGATCCAAACTGGAGCCCTGCTGCTCAGAGCTGGTGTCCCAAGCCAACTCCTTACCAATGCGCCACTCAGCCGGCCCCAGAGTCAACTGATTTTTGACAAAGTAACAAATGCAATGCAACGGTACAAAGATAATCTTTTCAACTAATGGTGCCTGAACAGCTGGACATCCACATGGAGAGAAATGAATCTAGACATAGACCTTACACACTTCACAAAAATTAACTCAAAATGGATCACAGACCTAAATGTAAAATGCAAAACTATAAAATTCCTAGAAGATAACATAGGGGAAAACCTAGATGAGCTTAGGTATGGTGATGACTTTTTAAATACAACACCAAAGACATGCTCCATGAAAGAAATAATAGATAAGCTGGTCTTTATAAAAATTAAAAACTTCTGCTCTGCAAAGGACACTGTCAGGAGACTAAGAAGGCAAGCCACAGACTTGGAGAAGATATTTGCAAAAGTCACATCTGATAAAGAATGTTATCCACCCTTGTTTGACCCCATTCCTCCCTTTGAGACTTTTGAGCCTCGCCTTTGCACGTGGCCCGCTCCAAACTCTTTGCAATGTAATTTCTCTTCGAATAATGGGCCCTTGAGCCATTCTCTACCACTCAGGCCCACTTCTACTTCTTTGAAATACTATCTCTTCTAATAAACTACTTTTTCACTACTTTAAACAGTAAAAAAAACGAATGTTATATAATATATACAAAGAAATCTTAAAACTAAGAAATAAGAACAAATATCCCGATTTAAAAAAATAGGCCAAAGACCTAAACAGACACCTCACCAAAAAGATATACACATGACACATAAGTATGTGAAAAGATGCTCCAGGGAAATACAAATTAAAACAATAGTGACATACATACACCTGTGAGAATTGGCAAAATGCAGAACATCAAATGCTGGTGTGAATGTGGAGCAACAGGAACTTGTGTTAATTGCTGATGAAAATGCAAAATGGTACAGCCATCCTGGAAGATAGTTTGGCAGTTTCTTAAAAAACTGAACATACTTTTGTCATATGGTCCAGCAATCACGCTCCTTGGTATTTACCCAAAGGGGTTGAAAAGTTGTGTCCACACAAAAACCTGCACATGTATGTTTATAGCAACTTTATTCATACTTGCCAAAACTTGGAAGCAACCGAGATATCAGTTGGTGAACGGATCGATAAACTGTGATACATCTAGACCAGGGGTCAGCAAACTTTTGAGACAGAAGACCCACCTGTGGTCGGCAAACTGTGGCTCATGAGCCACATGCGGCTCTTTGGGTACATACGTGTGGCTCTGAAGTAAAATAGAAAATGAAAATAAAACTATCATAGTTTCATTTATAATATTACTTTAAATTTTCCTTATTTGTAAAAATA
>NW_017731613.1:1084630-1086248 GCF_001890085.2 Hipposideros armiger | reverse complement strand
TATCTAATATTGTCATATGAAATTTTTGCATGGAATTTTCATATTATCTAATATTTTCACATTCTCTATTCAAAATGGTAATTAATTTAATCCCTTGATATTTTTTTTATATTGACAGGAGAGAAATTATTCACTGCAGTTATTTAAACAAATATAACTTTGAATATAGTATTTTTCTAAATCTTTGCTACTAGAGATGGGGTCACACCAAACAGGAAGCAATAGTTTTTCTTAGAGTTTGAAACAGAAAAACAACCCACCCCTTAACCCATGCAATCTTCATGGCTCAAACAAATATTTATGCAATAGAATCCACAATAGGATCTGGAAAAAGAACAAAAGGGAAAAGTCCTTGTTTCAAATCCTAGTTCTCCCAAGTAAGCATAGAGTAATCTAATCTGCTAGAAATTTAATCCAACATGGCTAGTGAGTTTTTATTCAGGCAACTTCAGATTAAAAAGAGTTATACACAATGACCCAGTGAGATTTATCCCAAGTATGCAAGGTTGGCTCAAGATTTAAAAGTCAATTAATGTAACCCACATCAACAACCTAAAAAAGAAAACTCACATGATCATATCAATACATGCAGAAAAAGCATTTGATAAAATCCAACACTCACTCATGATGAAAACTCTCAGGAAATTAGGTGAGAAAAACATCTTCAACTTGATAAAGAATATCTACGAAAAACCTACAGCTAACATCATACTTAAAGGTGAGAAACTTGTAGATTTTTCACTAAGATCAGGTGCAAGGTAAGTGTATCTCCTCTCACTACTCCTTTCAACATTGGACTGGAAGTTCTAGCTAATTAATGCAATAAGACAAGTAAAGGAAATAAAAGGCATACATATTTGGGAAGAAATAAAACTGTCTTTCTTCACAGGTGGCATGATCATCTATACAGAAACTCTGAAAGAACTGACAAAAAAACCTCCTAGAACTAGTAATTGATAATAGAAGGTTGCAGGATACGAGGTTAATATATAAAAATTAATTGCTTTCCAATATGCCAACAAAAAACAAGTGGAATTTGAAATTTAAAATAATACTATTTATAATGGTATCACAAAAATTAAACATCAATGTATAAATTTAACAAATTATGTATAAGAAGGATATGAGGAAAGCTATAATACTCTGATGAACAAAATCAAAGAACTAAGTAAATGGAGAGAGATATTCCATGTTCATGGGTAGGAAGACTCAATATTGTCAAGATGTAATTTCTTCCAAACTTGATCTATAGATTCAGTGCAATTCCAATCAAACTCCCAGCAAGTTATTCTGTGGGTATTGACAAACTGAATCTAAACTTTATATGGAGAGGCAAAAAGACCCAGAATAGCCAACACAATATTAAAGGGTAGAGCAACATTGGTTGACCCTATCTGATTTCAAGACTTACTATAAAGCTGAAATAATCAAGACAGTTTGGTGTTAGTGAAAGAGCATACAAATAGTTCAACTGAACAGACTAGAGAGCCCAGAAATAGACCCACATAAATAAAAAATCAGTCAACTGATTTTTTTTTTAAAGATTTTATTGGGGAATTGGGGGAGGGGAACAGTGTTGGGGAATCGGGGAAGGGGAACAGACAAGTTGCTATCCTTT
>NW_017731613.1:1076593-1082419 GCF_001890085.2 Hipposideros armiger | reverse complement strand
ATCTATGTACTTTCCAACCTCAATTTTGCTGTATACCAAAAACTGCTCTAAAAAAAAATAAAGTCAATGTTTTTAAAAAGGCAAAAGAAAACTCACAAAACTTAAGACTAAGGAAGCATTCTTTCAAGTATGGGCCAAGCTGAGATTCGGTCTTCTCAGAGGAGGTGCTTGGTGGTGTCTAAGGCTGTTGGCTGGCTGCAGCCTATGGTAGGGCTGGTTGTTGTGAAAGGCTGAAGGTTTAGTGCTATTTGCTGGCAGGTGAACCCATTTGATTCCACGTTACTCTCATTCTTATTTCTTCATCTTCTTCCTTAATCACATGTGTTGGTCTGTACTTTGGAAACCATCTGGTTGGTGTCACAGTTACTTCATTTTGCAGCATATTTGGAGGCTTTCTTCAAAATACAAATAGTAGGTCAAATCAGAGACAAATCCGGTTTGGGACCCTATTTCCTTGATCTCTTTCTGTTTTCCTACTGCCCCACTATTAAAAGTTTGAATTAAAAGTTGGGAGTCAATCCACAATCGAAAGCCTAAACCTTCAGAAAGGAATGCTTGTGAAATGCTTAAAAGAAGTG
The DNA here is from genome assembly GCF_001890085.2 of Hipposideros armiger. Taxonomy (NCBI): domain Eukaryota; kingdom Metazoa; phylum Chordata; class Mammalia; order Chiroptera; family Hipposideridae; genus Hipposideros; species Hipposideros armiger. Next base: position 1,081,841 of record NW_017731613.1, on the reverse strand, counting down.
AAAGTCAAGACATAAAAAAATAAGATTAATATTGAGAAAAAATTATACGGAAGATCTAATAAGTTTTACATTATATTTCCAAGGAAACATTGAAAGTTTTTAATATTATTATTTCTATTAACAAGATAACTGGCAGTGACAAAATTTCTTACCATTTGGAAGTTGTGTTAGCAGGTTTAGGCTTAAGAAAAAATACCAAGTAATTTTACTTTGGCCCTTAAATAAGAACACCATTTAGTGCTCCATGTCTCTTTCTCACAGCTTCTTGTCAGTCTGTGAACGCCTTCAGTGACTAAGAAGACTTTCATGTACCACTTTTTGTACCTGTACTGCCATGCACTCATTCATTCTATTATAAACATTTACTGAACATCTGCTATCATCAGACATTGATGTAGATTACATGATGGGATTACAATGATAAACCAAACAGATTAAACTAAAGATATTAAATGCTACAAGGAAAATAAAGCAGAGTGTGACTTCAGTCTTGTTTAGACTAGATACTTGAGAAAGGCATCTTTGAGGAGTTGACTGGTAAGTGGAGATGTGACTGACAACAAATAATTAGATACAGGAGACATAGGTGGAACAGCACTCCAAGTAGAAGCAACACGGTACTAGGGCCATAAAGGGAGACTGAACCAGAGGTGTTCAGGCACAGAATAAAGGCAAGTACGGCTGGAGCGAAGGACCCCATGGAAGATGGGTGGAAGGTGAGTGTGATGAGGAAGACAGGGGTCAGATCAAATACAGTCTTGTAGGCAGCGTGAGACATTTGGATATTATTCTAAAGGCAGTGGGAAACCCAGAAGGGTTTTACCTAGGGCCACTATGTAGCGTCACTACAATCTGCACTACACTTCGAAAATTGCTGCCCTTGGAGGAGATGAGATGGAAGTAAGGAGGGCAGCTGGGAGGCCACTGCCTTAGTCCAGCTGGGAGGTGATGGCATCTTCGACTTGGGCAGCTAAACCCTGAGGAGGTGGGAATGGATTTGTTGTATGTTTTAAAGACAGGTGTAGCGGGCTTTGCTGGTTGATTTAATGGGGTGAGGGGAAAAAGAAAGAGGGGAATCAAGGATGATCATGTTAAATAGACTAAAAAAAAAATCAGTAAAAATATTCCCAACTTTCCCAAACTAATGGAAAACAGGGAGCTGCACTTAAAATTCCCATGAAGTGGTATCTTAATTGCATTAGGTATATGCATTTCATTGTAGGCATTAATGCCCCAGGAGGTTGGTCTATCATTTGCTGAGGAAGACCGGCAGACAACACCTTGAGCTGTGCAGCCAAGTCTAACAGGCCGCCAGGAAGAGCCCCTGCCAGAAACTTCTCTAGCAATTTCAACACCTGTGGGTAGTTTTTGGAGCACAGGTACAGAGTTTCACTGTTGAAGAGCCACAGTTTTTGTCTAGAAAATAAGAAGTTTTAAATTAGGCATTCTCTTCCCTTGCTTCCAATTTTAAAGTTCTGTGTTTTAAAACCCCTCTGGGTCTGTCTATTCTAGAAATCTTGAATGCCTAAGCCATACACAGTAAGTAAATTACAGTAATAAAGATACTTGAGGTGGTTTTTATTGTTCCATTCCTACACTTAATTCTGGACTTTAAAAATGTGTTTGTTTTGGTTTAGAATTTATAGCTCTTCTGCAGTGACAGCAAGTCACTTTTTGCTTGACTATTGAGTCTACTCTGCTCCTGGGACAAAACTATTTTCTTTAGAGGTACATAAACCCTAGCTGAGATGTTTCCCTTTATTCTAATAAGCATTTTTTTTTCCTGCAGGATCAACTCCTCTGACTGGAAAATACATACTATCTATAGTTACACACATACACACGTAATATATATTTGCCTTTACGGAGCATATGCTGTGGTTCACACACTGCATTGTGGGGTGTGATTCAACATATGAACTAATTTAATCTTCACAAAAAGAAGTCCTTGATATATTTGTCCTATTTCACCAAGGAATTAAATGAACTTAGCATGTGGTAGAGCTAGGATTTCACGACAGTTCTGCGGGATTCTGCGGGACTCCTTGGCCCAGGCTCGACCCCTCCAAGGTAGACACCTCCAGCTGTTGCCAATAGTATCCTACTGCGCAGCCATCGCTTATGTCCTTTATGCTATTTGAGGCTGCAGTCTTTCCAAAATTTTCAAATTATTCATAACTCGGCCCCACTAAAATTTTCTATTAAAGCTGAGTACATCTTCCCAAACAAATATTAACACAATTTTAGCATACGCAAAACCCCGGTGACTTTTTGAGCCCTTGGGCACCAGATAGAAGAAAGGTTTACACTATGCCCATGGCCTTTGAGAAAGGTTTGTTTCTTTCTCTAGTCACCCTTCCTTTCCTCTCTTTCTCCAAAATTCAAAATTCAGCAGAAGTCCACAGGGCACAGAGCTCAGAATGTATTATCTGGTTATTAGGTTTTAATTTTCCTTGGAAAGGCTGAAGGGCTCCTGCAGACTCGGGGTTACATCTGGGCTTGTTATCCTTCCTGCCTCTGGCACCCTGCTGCCCTGGGTCAAGGCCAGCTCCTGGCAAGAATGCTGCCTGTTGTTTCTAAGCACACATTACCAGGTACTTGGCCCTGTGGATTAGCACCCTCCTTGGTAGACCTGCTTTGTCTATTTTTTGGTTTTAGGGTCACAGTGGGGCACGAGGTGGTCAGGAGGAAACAAAACAAAACAACAGAAAAACATTTATCCTGAAGTCCCCAGATCCCTATAGGATTTTCTAAATGTCAGCATTACATAAATATTTTTTTATGTTCTTAAAACTGCATGGAGGGGAAAGAAAATATACCTATTTTAGAGCAAAATCAATAGTAACAGTTACTGCCTTCTAAGGGAGTAGAGGGAAGTAGTGGTATTGTTTACATTACTCTGGAAGTCCATCTTCCCCCTCTCCCTTCTCCTCTCCTTCCCCTCCCTCTCCATCTCCCTCCCTTTCTCTTACAGACACTGAAGGGGGAAGAAAAAATGAGAACTGGGCACATTAGTGAACTTTGCATACATAATGGAAGGGCTGCAGCCAAGCTTGGTGTCAGAGGCTGGAGGGGGTTTGCGCGTTCTCCGTGAAGCACTAAGATGACTCCATTTTCTTTTGTTTTGCTCCAGAAGAAAGGGCTATGCCTTGTGGGTAGGCTGACCTGAGTTGGCAGAGCTGGCATTTGACCAGAATGTCTAAAGTGTTGCTTTACATTTCTCTTGTGACGTTCACTCCTTCTATATTCTCATGTGTTTAGTAAAATCTTTCTGTGTGCTTTTTAAATTATGTTTAGTTTGATTTGTTTGTTCCTTAGTGGCAATCTAGGAAAGAAGAGACATTATATCTAAGTGAGATACAGTACAGGGCAGGGACACAATGTGTGGGATGGTGAGAAAATCCATAAACTTAACAAATTTAGGAGATATAGGAGTATAAAAATGGAGGTGACGCTGAACAATGTAAGCCATCTTCTCTTCCACCAGAGTTCTGGGCATGATTGGGAAGAATGGGAAGCCCTCACTCACTACACATGATGTTCGAACCAACTGCATTTAATTCTCAATGGATGGGGTGTCACAGCTGATAGCTAAAGGCCATTAACCAACTCAACTGCTCCCTAAAAACTATTAATATAATGCAGATTTTATTCTTTCTGTACTTGTATTAGAAGCAGAATAGCCACCCTGAAGAGGCCCACATCCTAATCCCTGGAAGCTCTGGATATGTTGGATTAGATGCCTAAAGAGATTTAAGGTTGCAGGTGGAATTAAGGTTGCTAATAATCAGCTGGATTTAAAATAAGATTATTCTGGATTATCTGAGTGGACCCAAAGTAACACAAGGGTCCTTAAAAGTGGAAGAGGGAGGCAGAAGCAAGGGTCAGGGTGATGCTATGAGAGAAGGACTCCACACCATTTCCAATTTTCAAGATGAAAAAGGGAGGCATAAGCCAAGGAATGTGGGCAGCTTCTAGAAGCTGGAAAAGGCAAGGCGATGGATTCTCCCCGAGAGCCTCCAGAAGGAACTCTGCCCTGTCAATATCTTGATATTAGGTCAGTGGGACCCATGTTGGACTTCTAACATACAGAAAGGTGAGATGACAAATTTGTTTTAAGCCACAAAGTTTGTTACAGCAGCAAAAGCTTACCTGCAGCAGTTATCTATTGCCACATAATAAACTACTTTAAAATGCAGTGACCTATACAACAATAGTTATTTTGCATGTGAACTTGCAATTTGGCCAAGGCTTAATAGGGCAGGTTGTCTCAGTTCTACCCACCATTAACTTGGTGCTTCTTTCGGGGGATGGAGAGTGTATTTTCAAGATGGCTCGCTCCCATGGCTGAGTATTAGCTGTCAGCTGGGAGCCTGGATGGGAATTCAGCTGAGGCTGTGAGCTTGGAAACTCATTCCCACACCACATGTGTCTCTCCACAGGCTGTGTGGGCTTCCTCAGGGCATGGTGCAACATGACTACAAGATTAAGCATCTCACGAGGACAGGGAGAAGAACAAAACAGAAGTGCATACCACTGTCATTAGATTGAGAAGTAACATTTCATTTCTGTCATACTCTATTGCCCTGCTCAGGCTCAAAGGGAGGGGACAGAGATTCATCTCTAGACAGGGAGTGGCAAGTTTCTAGTGCAGCATGTGAGATGGGAGATATTAGGGAGGCCATCTTTGAAAGATACAATCTGCAACACTCACTTACGTGAAATCTCAGCCTTTTGTGCAGTAACTCTTAAAATTATTTCTGGAAGACCATAGCGTACTTCCCATGTATGTTTAAAAATGAGCTTTGTATTTACCACCTGGTATATGCAGTTTTATTTTTCTTCTCTTGTTTCCAACCCCTGTTTCTGAGTATAGCTGTGTCTTCTGGATAATGAAAGATTTGTTGTTATTCTCACTGCACTATCACTCCTGAGAAGCTAAATGCATATGCTAGTCTGTACAAAAGAGGAATGGCAGCTTTTGGTCTCTGCTTTTAGTGTTACACTGCTAAGGAATGCCCAAATAGGACCCTAGTTCTTTAAGAAACTGCTCAGTCCCTTATGCAAATAAAATCCAGCAAGTCAAGACCTAATTGAATTCTAAAGTATATATATTCTGTTCAGATTCACAATAATGGAATTGAGATTTAGATAGCCTTTGGAAATTTTAATTGCTCAAGGTACATGATCCCACATAGTCTTAACTGATTGGCAATTACAAGGATTAAGATCTCTTCTGGCTTCTTTG
>NW_017731613.1:1073268-1075578 GCF_001890085.2 Hipposideros armiger | reverse complement strand
TAGTGTGACTTCCAGGTCTTCAATTTCTGAAAGCTCCCTCACAGCCAAGGAAGGAGGTTTGAAGCCATCAGAGCCCCAATAAGATTTGGGAGCATGTAAGGCTTTTATATATGGTTATAATTCTAGTTGTGCCACTGATTTAAAGGGATGAGGAGTTCAACTGGACTCTGGCTTTATCCTTGAATAGTATTATTTTCCAAGGTTAGCCTCATTCATCAAAGACACAAATATGCTAATTATTTTGTGGTCATGAATCTCATGGCTGCTTTTACTAGAAAGAGCAACCTGATTTCCCTCACGGGGCTCCCCCAAATCTTGCTTTGATATTGGCAGCCTGCCTCAGGCCTGTATCACCTTTCTCCCAACTTTTCCAACATGATGAATAGCTTAGCAGAGTCCAACAAAAGAGATTTTCAAGGCTTAAAGCTGATACAAGTTTTTATTTTAGGTCAATAATAACTACCAATAAGTCAGATATTGAAACAATTATGCTGTGTAACAAATCACCCCAAAAAACGCAGTGGCTTAAAACAGAAACATGTATAGGTGGTCTGGGTTCAGTTGATCCAAGCTGAGTACAGCTTAGTTTGCCTCCAGGCTACAAAATAGGTTGTTTTCATAGAGACGTTAGATGCTCAAGAGAGAAAGCGTAGCAAGCACATTTCAAGTCTTTGCTCAGATCACAGGCTAACATCCCATTGGCCAAAGCAAGTCACATAACTGAGCCAGGAGTCACAGGGTGAGATGGACACTCTTCCCACTCTGAGGCCAGGAAGGAGGTGTGGACATAGAATACTACTACAAGAGAGTGAAAAATTAAGAACAGTAATTTAATTTACCACAATTAACCATACCTACAGCAGACTCAACCTCTCTCTTCTGGTAGTGTAACAAAATCAATGCTTTATTTATTTATTTATTTGAAAAGATTTTATTGGAGAATTGGTGGAGGGGAACAGTGTTGGAGAATCGGGGAAGGGGAACAGACAAGTTGCTGTCCTTTTGTTCTTCAGTCTAGTTGTGGAGGACGCTGCTTCACTGGCCCATATTGGTATTATGATCATTGTGCTCTTCCCAGGTGAGGCAGTCAATCGCCAGCCATTGGACGGCTGTTCACGGTGGCTCACTGCAGCTCACACTGGCTGCTGGCTGCTCACGCTGGCTGCCGGCCACTCATGGTAGCTTACGGCAGCCCACTGCAGCAGGGGCTGCAGCCTACGCCGATGCTGGTGACTCATGGCAGCCCAGCTCCAGGTTGAGCTGTTGTTCACATCTTAATTAGCTGTAGAGGGCACAGCTCACTGGCCCATGTGGAATCTGAACAAGCAGCCCTGATGCTCAGAGCTCGTGCTCTTACCAACTGAGCTGGCCCAAAATCAATGCTTTTGAAAAGCCTTTTTTATAGCTGGAAAGATGATGCTTTGACTTCTTTTTCACTTCCATCTTGAGGAAACTTTACATAAATCACATTTTTATGGCAAATATACCAGCAATTTTAGCCTTCTGAAAACCAGCTTACTAATTGGGATCTTTTATAACTTATTTGATATTCTAAATGTGATGTGATAGAAGAATTGATCTTAATGCATCAATCTGGTTACCTTTTCTATTTTTCCTAAAGCCTTTGATGTTCAATTAGTTAAAAATAAACCAACTAACTACTTTAGCACCTGATCTCTCTAGAGCTGTCCCACTTGGAGCTCTACGGAATTTAATTCCATCTTAGTCTAAATCGGTCAAAACTTTTAGAAGCCAAATCTTTAATATTAATGACATATTGTTATTTTTTAAAGTAGGCTAGAGAATTAGATAGATAGAATGACACTATTTCTAGAAATAAATATTTGTGTTTATATGTGCTTAGAAGAGATCAGAAAGGCTAGGTTACCTGTGGGGAGAGGTGGTGGTGTCTCCTTTCCATTTTATCCTTTACATACTTTCATATTGTTAGATTATTTTTCAGTGAGCAAATATTATTTTTAAGACAAAAAGTTGTTAAAAATAAAAACCATATCATTATACTTCAAATATTTTGACAGGCTCATAATTGGAAGGACAGAAAGAAACCTCATATTTCCATTATTTACAAGTTTCCAATTTTGAGTTACCTTCTCAGAGGAGGAGAGAAAAAAAATGCATGGGTGCTTTTAAGGGGTTCTCTTTTAGGGTTCAGCAGGCTTTATTTTGTACTGCGGTAGTTCCAATTGAGTTTTTCTTTAGTCCTTGATTTCTAAACAGCTCTTACTCTAAAATGATCCACCATGAAACCATCTCTAAGCATTCCAGATTGCTCAGCTTCTCGTAAAAGAA
>NW_017731613.1:1038517-1072357 GCF_001890085.2 Hipposideros armiger | reverse complement strand
AAAATTGAAGTTTAAACAGGAAACTTGGGGGGGCACACTTGCTTTATAAGGCTTCTTTTTTTAGATGTTTCTTATGTCACTACAGAATATACACATGATCGAATAAAAGGGGAAGGCAAAAAATTCCTTGTTTTGGACATTCAAGTCACTTTAAAAACCAAAATTAGATGACTATAAATCATGTAACATTGTTTCAGTTTTATTATAATATACTTAAGGGGATGAATTTAATTTTCTTAAATATTTCAATAGGAGAATCATTATTCACTTTCCAGGGTTCTAGCTATATTGAATTACACATCATCACATAATGTTATTGAATTTTATTTTCACATTATATACTATCCCTCTGAAATCAATATCTGGAACATTTAATTCCTGTAAATGAGAATTAAATTCCTGTAAATGGGAATTTGCTTATTAAAAATGCATAAAATGTAAAACAAACTGATGACTATTTTATCTATATTGTGTAACACTTTCTTCTGCCCTTCAATGTATATAGGCACATTATTTTAGTTACACACTTCCAGAAATTGAAGATGGAAGAATATTGCTTCATTGAGTAGAACATTTCTCAGAAAAAATAATATAATGCTGAGATAATATACAATATTTGGATACAGGAATGGATCTGGCTTAGGCTTAAGAAATGAATTTTTTTCTCTTCTAATGTTTGCTTTTTCACACGCTTGCTGGTGAATGACCAAGGAAGATTTTGGGCTTTTGGTTAAATCTTGGGTTAGTAGGCTAAGAGTTCCTCGGGGAGCCACAAAGGGGGAACTTCTGAGAAAGAGAGGACTATATCACAGAGATTGTTACAGGCCACTACTGTGGAGTTTAGTTCAGGCAGTCTCAGGTCCTAATGTTATGAATGTTATGAATAATGTTTATTCTGCAAAGGATTCCAAAGAACCTCAACCCTTTTAAAACAGTCATAACCCAGGCTGGTAGCTGACATGCCAAATGTGAGTGGGCATAATTTGAAATGGATGAGAAATTATCACAGGTGTTAACAGGTCTAAATGCGATGCAGTAGTAAAGCACCAACGGTCTCGCAAAGGACTCAAAAGAGGCTGGATATGGTTTGCTGATGCCTGCCAAATACCATCTGTCCTCAAAATGCCTGGCCGGAAAACTTTGTGCCAAATTACAAGTGTATCTAAATTTTAGTCAAGGAAAAAGACAGCCTTGTGTACTGCATGTTATTTGCAGTTATCATAAGCCACAGATTTATATCATAACTAATTAACTTTTGATCAAGAATATCTCCTTCAGTAAAAACAAAGGAACATACAGAAGTCATAACATCTTAAAGTTTTTCTTCAATTTAACTATCCTTAAGGGGAAAAATCAAGTTCATTATATGACTTATTTTTATTGGTATGAAACCTAGCATTCACGACTCTGTTGATGCATTTAGAATGGTACGTTTATGACCATCATTGGCATCTTCCTAGGAAGCTGCTAATTTTCTTAAAGAAAATGTTGATGGCTTTGGTTACTATAAGCATCAGTGCCTGTGACCTCTTTGCTCACAGGCTCAGGCAGTCATTCCACCACACCAAGCACCAAGGCTATTTCTGAGGAACTCCCTCCACCTCACCATCTATGGGGCCACACATCCTCCCATAAGCAAGGGTGAGGCATCAGTGCTCTAGCATTTGCTACTTCCAGGTCCCACCCAGCCTCCAGACACTTCCGAATTTCCGTTTAGTCCAGTCCTCATAGAAACTCATTGCTCTAATGGGACTTTGCCAGTTGTGTGACCCTTGTTTGCTCCTCTCCCTAATGGATCCCTGACCATTTTGTTTGTTGGTTTTCTGTCCTCTACAAAATAAAGACAATGATAGTGTTTGTCTCATAAGGTTTTGTGAATATTAAATTCATAAAAGTGCTAGGTATAACCCATGGTGTATAGTTAACACTCAAGAAATTATTATTATGAAGAGGTGCTAGGATCTTGATTCTGAGAAAGGACAATTTGTTGCATCATGATGCTATACCGTGTTTTGCTTCATTTAGAATAATGTTCCTGAATTCCTTTTACTCCTGCAGTCCCTGTAACTTTTAAAAATTTATAATCGTCTCAAAAAAGACTATGTCACAATGAGCAGTTAGACAATCATGTGTGAGGTCAGTTGGTTTGCATGACGTGTAATCAAAAAGTATCCAGTGTCTGCTTATCAATAAAGAAGAGTCTCACTGAAAGCAAACTAACACATATGACCTATGTGACTATAAATGCCACACTTCCTTGGAGATACCTTCTTTTGAACCCCTCTTCACTTCTACCCCTACCCCTCAGTGAACCCCCGGGGTATCATTGCCGACCTGGACCCAGAATTAGTTACTGATTTAGCCTGTGTGTCGTTGTCCTTTTTGACTCTCTACTGAGAATCCAATATGCTTTTTGAACCCACATGAGTTATGACAATAAGCAAATGTTACATGAATTTATTCCCTCTATTTCTCTTTGAATAAATTTTTATGAACCAAATAAATTTTAGAACCTCATCCATTGAGAATTAGATGTTAAATCTCAGAAAAATGCACATCTGCCCCCCCCCCACCCTCAGGTATATCAGTTCTCAGAGTTATTTCAGAAGGAGATATCTTTTTACATGGGCAACAATAAAAATAATACTTTTCCATTGGAATGAAGGGGAATTATTTTTTTAGATTATTTTTACAGTGATGACAAAGTACGAAAACAAACAAACAAAAAAACTAAATGATCAAGAAAAGCTAACCTTTCCCATACTGATATTTATACTGCTTTTATGTATGATAAAATATTAGATAACAATAACCCTGTGTTAAATTCTATTTAAAAACCTGTTTATAATACATTGGTTCATAATCTTGCCTTTCTAAGTATACTAAATGTTTCCTAATCGTTTATTGAAAATCAAGGTTACAATGACTAAAAGTAACTTTTCATGAAATTCAATCTTACTTTTATATATTAAGACAGAAAGTATATCAGATTAAATATGTGACAATATATTTGTAAAATTTAATTTTTGCAAAAGTTTCCTATTCACCTCTTTTGGTCACTTACCCTTATACCTAAAAGCAGAGTAGATCATATTCTGGCTAATAGTGTCTCTAGTTAATAGATTAAAAAAAATTAGGAATAATGGCCCCCAAAAAGCCCATCCTGACCATAACTTCAGCAAGGCAATATAATATAAATGATGCATACAGACCTATCCTTATATAGACATGTCTCTATTAAGCAGTCATTTTTTTAATGGTGTGAAAAAATCAAATTATTATCTTAATGCTATTATAAATACAGTGAATACTTAAATCTAAGAGGGAAATAATTCAGCTCTTTGCAAATTCACAATAACTCTATGGCATATTATTTCCCCCATAACTGAAAATGGTAGGAATTGCCTTTGGCTTCTGATGATGATTCCTTAAATATAGAATAAAATAATTTAAAAATTGTTTTAAAGCTAAGAAGAATTCTTCTTCTTTTTTTTTAATCTCTTCACTCTGTCTTCATTTTCATTCTGACCATTAAAGATGGATTCCCTTAGGGGTTGGAAATTACACAAACAATATCCTCAGAAGACACTGTGTATTCAAAGATAAGTAGAGAAAAATATAGCCCTCCTGAATGAACTCAAATTCCTGCCTTAGACCATGTTATGGGCTTGCAAATGCTAGCAAATGCTACACCTCCAAACATCAAAGATGTATTGAACAGAAGTTTTGTTTTTGTAATTGTGAATAATTACTCCCTAACATTTGTTTCAACAAGATTTTCTTGGAGTGGTTTACCCTTGAGTGAACTTGTCAAAGTCCTGTCCTTTATATAACTTTAAAAAGCTCTAAAATAAAAGCCAATGTGTCCATTTTACTTTTCTTTCCTACTTATTCAGGATTGACAATTGGGTGTGGAGAAAAGCCCAGTTGAGACTGTGAGGTGGTAATCTGAAAGTCAGCTCCTGCCTCTGCCTGGATGGGGTAGGTCCCTTGACTTTGAATTGCTGAGATAATTTGTAAAATGAGAGAGTTAGAGGAATATAGTATTTTAAATATTTTAAATATCTTTTTAAAAACCTAAATCCATTTATACACTATTGATTGCAGAACAGAAAGCAGGTGACCCTGAAATAAGTGCTTCAAAAATTATTTTCTATTTTTTCCTCACTAAGTTTATTTTTCAGTGTTCTTGAACCTGAAAGCAAGGCTTAATGAGCCATAAATAAAATTTGAACCACAAAACTCTGAGTTTCTTATAAACAAAATATCTACAATGACCAAGATGGTTCAAAATACTTTCCTTATTTCCATAAACACTCCTAATTTACAGAACCAATTTACTTAACATGGTTAAGTAATGTAACTAACTCTCTATGAAACTGTGAAGCTTTCTAAGACTGGCCAAGAAACCGCAGAGTAGGCGTAAATAATCATGAACTTTTAAAAATTCGGTTATGAAGTGCAATCAGGACACTACCCAGTAAATAAATGTATTTTCAATGCTACATAAATTAAAATTTTTACATCTTTCCCCTAGCAGGTACAGCAAAATTGAAATTGCACAACTTATGTGTTTCTGAAGCAACTGTATTGATACTGGTAGATGAAATATCATTTCAAATGGTAAAACTGTGTCTTTTAATGATGTCCAACCTAGTTTCTAAATTTTTGGGGGTGGAGGGGGTTGCAGAGTAAAGGTAGGTTTGTTTGCTTTTCAGTGTCAACCTAACCAATGCCTTCACCTATTTCCTTCTTGAACTAGGCTTACTCCTGGGAAAAATATGGGGCACCTCACCTGATACTTTTTTACCTCCCAAACAACAAGTACCTACATTTATTATAACATTTACAACAGTGTATCATAATACTTGTATCTAGTTAAGTCTCTCACTATCTCTATGTTCTTTGGGGGCTGTATTAAGTTTGAACTTTAATGACAAATAGAACATTTGTTACCCAGAGAATCAGCTCAAGAAGAGATATGGAGACACCACTATAAGAAATAACAAGTTGTTGGGCTGGCCGAGCGGCTCAGTTGGTTAAGAGCTCGCTCAAGAGTGCGAGCGCCGAGCAACAGCGGTTCGAGTCCCAGCCCGAGCTGAGCTACCGCTGAGCTGCCAACAGGTGGCAGGATGGCTCAGCTAGAAAAGAAAAAAAAAAAGAAAAGGAATAACAAGTTGTTGGCGTTCTTTAGAAGAATCCATCAGTGTAGGAGACTCAGTGCATTTCTCAAATAGGAAACCAGTGATAGTGTGTTACCTCACTGAACAGGACCACCAATTGCCCACTGCAACCATCACATTAGAGTGCAAACAAGCATCACAGCCCAGGTGCGGCGCTCTGGTGCTAGGATGGAACCGTTTGTCCTTCCAAGGCCCTGTTTGCATGGCCTTGGATGGCCATCCAAGGCCCTGTTTGCTTCCCCCAACTGAATGACTCCCTGTTTTCTCATCTCTATTAATCCCACAATCAAGAGTGACTTTAATGCTCATATTTAAACTTTACAAATGGGTATATAATTGTTACAACTATTTGATTTTATAATATACTCATTTCCATGTAACATGTTCAATTTGATTTGATCCACGGCAATTCTCCAGTTTTAAAAAAATCTATAACATCTGAATCACTCAGTTAAGGCAATATCCATTATGAGGGCAATGCATGAACACCACCATCAGCATCAATGATTGCTCAATATCAGAAGCCCTTATTGTGTGCACGGCACCATACAAAATAATTTATGTCCATTATCTCACTTAACCCTCACAATAACCCATTGTATTAGGAATCACTTAACCTGATTTTGTAGATTATAAATTTGCGGAGATATTAAGTAAATCACTACGATTATACATACTAACTATATTAAACTCAAATTAAGTAAATCAAAGGTCACTGTTGTCAAGACTTCTTATCTCTTGTTAAAAGAGATGGACAAGTTATCTTGAAAGTGTTAATATCTATAAAAACCTTTTATAGATATTATACAGTACTGTTAACTTATACAATACTGTTAACTTACATTCCCATTTAAATCATAATGTCAACATGTTACTCGGTATAATATGAAAAACCTATAATGTGGATGATATTCTTGTCTCTTGATCCCGGCTTGAAGTTTTTCTATACATTGACCTTAATTCTGAAAATGTTTGACCAATTATTTTATTATATGTGAGGTTGGGTAATGTGGGGGAAGTCTATAGAACCAAAATATGACATGGTTTCTGTTCTTAGCAGGAGACACAATCATTACATAGGAAATTACAGTAAATCTGATGGCATGTACCTGACTGCCACATGTGTAAAACTGGATATAAGAGCAACGGATTCTCTAAGGGCTAAGCACTCAGCAAGTTTTAAGGAAGGAAGTGGTACAGCATAATTTCCAATAGTAACTATCAATTATTGAGCACCTATTACATGTCAGATGCTGTGCTAGGTGTTTTATATGTATATTCCTCTCAATAGCCTTGATAGGCAGGTACCATTTTTCACATTTGCCAGTGAGACTGAAAAAAGTTGAAATCATTTGCCTAAGGTCACACAGCTAGTGAGAGGTAGAGCTGATATCTGAACATTGCTCTGTCCAATTCCTTTCCCTCTGGCTGGAATGTAGACATGGAGGTGGAAACTAGGAAAGCCATCTTAGGTCGTGAGATGAAAGCTACATATTGAGAATGGTGGGAGGAAGAAAGGTTTCCCACACCATGGGGTTGCAATGACAGCCCTGGAATCATTATGTTTTGTTATTATATAAGAAAGAAATAGCTTTTAACTTGATTAAGTCACTGTTATTTCAGACTTTAATACTGCAGGAACTTGTATCTAAAAGAACTCATCAGATGGGAAAACAAAGGATAAGAAGCAGAGTAGTAATAAGCATAATTGTGTTTGGAAAAAAATTAAAGCCAAGGTTGCCTTTGATAAATGCCAGGAAATATTCTTAGATATGTACAGGGGTCACGCTGGGAAGGAATTTCCTAGGTCAGGCCGTGGATGTACATTGTAGTAAACAAGAGCAACTGAAGTGTTTTAAGCAAGTGTTTCTATATTTATTAATTAGTTCATTAACTCCCTCATTCAGCAAAAATATGTTGATTATCTATTCTGTGTGATAGAATAAAAACTGTTTTTAAACATTTATTTGCTGAATGAGGGAGCTAATTCATTAATACATGTATACACAAACACTTGATCAAAATACTTCAATAGCCAGGAAATAGGAATGAAAATTAAGAGATTATTTAATAATCTAGACATAAATGATATGTACTAGGGAGTAACTGAAATACAAATTGGAAACTTTCACCACAGAATGGATCAAATTCAAGAATAAGAGAGAAGATGTAATGTTATTGGAGCGCATAGTATGAAACTTAACTCTAATTTGGATGATCGGAGAACAGTCTAGAAAAGTCTAGAAATGAACCTTAATTTGAGAGCTATACAGTGATTAAGAGTAAATCATATTAGGAGAGGAGTTTTATGGTAGAAAATATTTTGAGCAGAGGTCATGTGAGACAGCATTGGTCATTCTGGGAGGGGAAAAAACCCCCAGCAATCCAGGAGGGTCACAATATAAAAAGTGTTGGGAGTACCTGAAGAGCTTTCAGATGAAGTTCTTTAAATGAAGAAATTTAAAAAGAGAGAAGTAGTGAGTTAAGGTCTAACTTTTTAGCAACATAAAAACTTATTGGTTGGGAAAATGAAGAGGAATAAATGGATGTGCTGTATAATTTGTCATTGTTCTCACTGAAAGGTACAGTTTATGGCCTTTTATCTTAAATCTTGGCTGTCCCTTGAAACTGGTGACTTGCTTTTTACCAATAGAATGCTTTTACCAATAGAATGTGGTAGAAATAATAATGGAGGATGTTCGGACCTAGACCTTAGAAGGCCTTACAGCTTTCATTTTTGTCATCATAGAGGCCTGCACCACCATGCTTGATAACCTGATGGAAAGAAAGGCCCAGAAAGTTCTAATCCCCATAGATGAGGTTCCAAAGATGTTTGAGGCCAACTTGGATGTACCAGTCCCAGCCGAACTACTAATAAATACAGCTGCATAAGGAACCCCAGCCAATATCACATGAAAAAGAAGAACCACAAAGCTTAGTTCAGAGAAAATATAGTATTGGGAGAAAAAAAGAAGTGTTGTTTTAAACTTCTATGATTTGGGGTGGCTTGTTATGCAATAATAGCTACGTGATACAGAGGAGGAAAGAAATCTAGGAGGGCTGGAAAAAGATCAGAATCACACAGTATTACGAAAGCAGAGGAACAAGGCCATTTCAAGCAGGGAACAATCCACAGTATCAAGTGTAAAGAAATCAGGCAGCATCATACATTTAAAATGTATAGGCATTATCTGTAGTGCCAAAGAGCATAATAAAAGATCTGAGCTTGTCATTAGTGTGTTCATTTTGTAAAAGGGACATTTTATTTTTTTCGCATACTAAATGAATCAACATTGTGATAATTCCTTTCCTCCAAATTATGGTACTGTTTTCAAAAGAGAATATTTATATAGAGAGCATCCTAAAGTAGAGTCCTTTTATTCATTCATTCATTCCTTCATCATAAATCTGGATAAAGTCTAAAGTTCTACTGATTTCCTTGTCTATTCAAGGTTGCACAAGTTTACTTATCATCTTTCACTAAGAGCTTAGTAAAGAATGAACCCAAGGATTTGTGCCTTTTAAATATCAGGATTCTGCTTCCTATGGTTAGAGAGGCTACCATGCACATTAGCATCTGGTACAGCCTCTACTAATATCTCTTTTTGTTGTTTCTATCTCCTGCTGATTTTCAAGTTGGTATTCAATTGCCAGTCTGGCTTTTAAAAAAGAAAGCCTCTTGAAATGACTGAGATTAGAAAACCATTTACCCATACTCTCTCTAGGGTTTTACGGCAAGACCTTGGGAACTCTTGTGTTGTGAATTCTCATTTGGGCTACCAATATCTCAATGCTCCCACTGAGAGCCCCAGATAATTCAATCACAAGTTCAGCAACCCTTTATGTTGATCTTGCTTCCTTAAGGGCTATAATATTACTTATCATGCTGTCAGTCTGCACTCTTGCAGACTTCCTTCCTTTTCTTGGCTCATCAAACTTGTTGGAAATAGGCCTGAATTGAATATCTAGGGACTTGAAAGAACAGCACTTCTCATCAGTTTTCTCCTGGATTACCCACAGGCTATGATGTCTTTACTGAGCTAAAATAGCAGAGCCCAATGATTAAAAAAACAAACAAAAAATTAAGATTTTATTTTAGAATCATTTATAGTTATGTTCCCAAATAGATGCCACTTGGCATCTAGATTTTTATGATTTAGGGTAATTTAAAAACTCTTGCAAAGTTCTATTATTTTTAAGCTATTATTAATCAACTACATATCCAAGCCCATTAGAGTAAAAATAATTATTTCAGTACAAAGAAAAACATAAATTTAAACTATGGGGAACTTAAAGGCTTATACCAACTACCTGAACAATAAGCACACTTTGGTTCTTGAACCAACACACTGGGAAGAAGAAGGAATTTTACTGAGCTCTAAATTAATCAAAATGAGTATGCATGCTCCTTTTATTATAAAGTAATACATATTCACACATGTACTAATATTATGAAAATTATGCCACATGGATACGATGCAAGGTAGACTCTAAGCAGATGATTAAGTAAATTATCCAAAGGCCATGGAACAGAAAAGCTCACAGACCAAATTAAGATGATTAAATCACTTGGTTCATTAAATCAATTTAAACACATAGCAAGAAGAAAGAGATAAAAGATGTGACAGGAAAGTGAAAGCAGAGCAGGAGTCTTCTATCTGAATCCTGGATTTTGCAATGTTACATATGCTATATCTCTCTTGCTGCTGCTGTGGTTATGAGGACCAAGAATGATATTTGAGTGAAGGGACTTGGCAGATGGAAGGTGCCTCAACAAACACACAGACACACCTTATAACACGGGCAAGTACACCTGGCCACAGTTAAAGGTTGCCAATTAGCCTGATGGGCAGCCATAGGTTTTATTTGTCAGAATGTATGTTATTAAAAGATGGCCAACTTAATACACCTGAATGTTGAGCACCCTCTATGCCTCATGTAGACATATATAACAGCTGATGCATATTAGGTGCTTAGTACATATATACTTTACTTAATCCATAACCAATGTGTCTCATAGGTAACTAAACTAACATTTATATCTATATCCATGTCTATGTCTATGTCTATATATCTTAAAAATTCTGCCTATGTTTCACAAGCTATTTGCTTAGTCATTATGTTTACCTAACAGAGCCTACGAATTTTGCCTATGCCTTATAAGACACTAAATTATTCATTATCTCTGCTAAATATGTCCACCCCATTTTCTTGCTTCCATAGAAGAAAATATTTTCAAATACAGCATATGCATATTACACAACATTTATTTAGCAAAACTGTTTTGAACATCTACCATGTACTAGGTAAAATTCAAGTGCTGATGATACAGCAGAGAACAAAATAGACACACAAAAAATCTGCTTCTTCAGCAGAGAACAAAAAGCCAAAATATTCTAATGAATTTTGAGCGGTCAAATTTTTTATTCAGCGATGCTGCAATATATTTTTTTAAAGATTTTTTTTTCAGATTCAATGCAATCGCTATTAAAATACCAATAACATTTATCTCAGAACTAGAACTAATCCTAAAATTTATATGGAACCACAAATGACCTCGAGGAGCCAAAGAAACTAAAAAAGAACGAAGTGGGAAGTATCATGCTCCCTAATTTCAAACTATATCACAAAGCTACAATAATCCAACAGTATGGTTCTGGCATAAAAACAGGTACACAGATCAATGGAATAGAATAGAGAGCCCAAAAATAAATCCTCGCTTACATGGTCAATTAATATGACAAAGGAGGCAAGGCTACACAATGGGGTAATTACAGTCTCTACAATAAGCAGCATTTGGAAAGCTGGACAATTATACATGTAAAAAATGAAATTGGACTACTTTCTTATGTCATATACAAAAATAAACAAAAAATGGAATAACAGTTAAATGTAAGACCCAAAACCATAAAACTTCTAGAAGAAAACATAGGCGTCAAAATCTTTGACATCAGTCTTAGCAATATCTTTTTGGATATGTTTTCTCAGGCAAGGCAACAAAATAAAAAAAAAATAAACAAATGGGACTATATAAAATTTAAAACTTTTTACAGAGCAAAGGAAACCGTAAACAAAATGAAAAGGGCTATCAGTGATTTCCAGTGAAGACGGCAGAGTAGGTAAACGCTGTGCTCACTTCCTCTCAGGACCGCATCACTTACAACTGAACTACAGAACTATCATCATTTAGAATCATCTGAAGTCTAGCTACACTGAAGTCCTCCGACTACGGACATACAGAATAAGCCGCCTCGAGACTGGCAGGGAGTCTGAGACATGGAACAAGCGGGTCCACACCCGTGTGTAACCATTAAAAATTGGGAGGGCTATCTCGGCTGTGGGGGTACCCCCCAGAGGAGCGTGTGCTCCCAACCCCATACCAGGCTCCCCAACACAGGGTTCCAGTGCCTGGGAGAGAAGTCTCCATAACCTCAGTGGATGGAGACTGTGGCTGAACGACACAGGGGGCCGCCGGAGTCCCTGGTTGCTCCTCTTAAAGGGATCGCACTCACACTTACCTGTTCTGAGCTCCAGCGCTGAAGCAGCAGCTTGAAAGGCAGCAGGGCCATGGTGAGGAACTGAATTGTCTGGCTTCAGGCTGAGGGCCGGAGGAGCAGCTTCCTCCCAGATGGCGGAGCTGGCAGAAGCCATTGTTTCTTTGTTAAACCCTCCTCCTCCCCATGTGCAGATGCAGGAAGACACCATATCTGAATATCCATCAAACTGGCTATCACCTTTTGTCTGCCCTGTCCTAGGGATTCCCCGGGGCCATGCCCCACTCAAATTTCAGGCACACCCAAGCAGCTTCCAAGGGCTTTTCCATATAAACAGCCTGGCTTGGCTCATGCTGTAGACTTTCCTAACACCTCTCAAAGGTTCACAAAACCCAAACAAGCAGCAGCTGGCTTTGGCATGTTCCAATACCACTAGCTGAGCAGCCCCAAGCCCGGCACTAAAAAACAGCCAGCGTTCATTCACAGATTGGCCTCTTGAGGCACCTCTAAACTGAGTACAGGTGGTGGACAGCTGCTTTGTGGCTCATATCAAGTGGCCTAGAAGACAGGCTACAGCTAAACTTGGTCTGCTGTGGTTTCCCTCTCAGGAGGCCCCAGGGCGGGCAAACCTAGTTGCCAGCTTCAGACCAAGCTGGAGCAACACCTGGCCACCTCCAAGGACAACACACCCAAAGGGGAGAGTGGGCAGGCACACGAGCCCTGCTAAAGTGAACCCTGCTCTGTAGGGTCAGCCCTAGCATCACAGCTCCTCCACTGTAGTCACAGCCAATGATCACAACCAATGAGCCTGAGGGTCAATCATTCCCACTGACTGCAAACAGCAATCAAGCCTCAATTACAACAGGAGGGCCCACACAACCCATACCAGGGAAACACCTGGAGCACCCAGCTCTGGTGACCAGGAAGATTGCACCACTGGGTCCCAGAGGACACCTACTACATAAGGCCACTCTGCCAAGACCAGGAGGCATAGCAGCCCTACCTAATACATAGAAACAAACACAGGGAGGCAGACACAATAGGAAGACAAAGAAACATGTCCCACATGAAAGAATAGAACAAAGCTCCAGAAAAAGAACTGAACAAAATGGGGATAAGCAATCTACCAGATGGAGTTACAAACACTGGTTTTTCGGATGCTCAGTGATCTCAGGGAGAACTTCAAGAAATAGATGGGAAGCATAACAACAGAGCTAGAAAACATAAAAAAGAACCAGTCAGAAATAAAGAATATAACTGAAGTGAAAAATACATTAGATGGAATCAACAATTGATTCAATGAGCAGAGGATTGAATCAGTAATTTAGAAGATAAGGTAGCAGAAAACACCCAATCCTAACAGCAAAAAAGAAAAAAGAGCTCGTCCCAGTGGGGTTACAGCCTGGCTGGCGCGAGCCGAGATTCCGAGAGGGCAGGACTCTCAGGCCAGGGGAGCTCCAAAAGGGCGCCATGTCCCGGAACCTGCAGAACGTGCATTTTTGGTGGCTTCATCTCCCTGATTGGCGCTGCCTTCTACTCCATCTACTTCCGGCCCCTAATGAGGCTGGAGGAGTACCAGAAGGAATAAGTCATAAATCAAGCTGGTATGGTTCAAGAAGATGTACAGCCACCAGGGTTGAAATTGTGGTCTGATCCATTTGGCAGGAAATGAGAAGGCTGTCATCAACTCAGATTGTGAAAGTAGACATCGTCATGCTTCCGATTCTGCAGCAAGTCCAATACATCAGCTCGCTATTGAACAATGGCTGGAGAAGAAAATTATAACACTGTAAACAAGAGCACTGGGCACCAGGATTTGCATTTCTCTTCCTAAGTATCAAAAGAACCCTGGAACAAATCACCATTAGGAAGATTATAATGATTTGGTGTACTTTCTAAAAATGAAGATGTTTCACCCAGCTGCGTTTGGAGATTTTCTTATTATTCAGTCTCTATTACTTACCCAACTGTGCTGTGATACGAATATAAGCAACCAGGAGACTTGGGACAATCCTAGTCTGTTTTGCCATCTTCCAAATTGGAATTTCAGTGAAAAACCATCATGTTGAGCAGCCTCATAGGGATCATTGAAAATTTTAAAAGTTAAAGTTCATAAAACACTTCAAGGACAAGGTTGATTGTAGTCTTTAAGAATAATAGTTTAGGGCCGGCCGAGTGGCTCAGTTGGTTAAGAGCTCGCTCAAGAGTGTGAGCTCTGAGCAACAGCGGTTTGAGTCCCGGCCCGAGCTGAGTTGCTGCTGAGTTGCTGCTGAGCTGCCAACAGGTGGCAGGATGGCTCAGCTAGAAAAAAACAAAACAATAACAGTTTAGCTGAACTATCTCATCGAAGGTTGCTGCATGTTGGAAAATAATGTGAAGCAAGTCAAACTAAATGGGAATGAATGCATAGTAGAAATCCATGTCAAATTAACAGAAGTGAAAATGTGTATATTAAAATGATTTCTTTTTACTTCAAAAAAAAAACCCAGAAAAAAGAAAAAAGATTTCTTCCCCCTCATCCCCCAAATGAGGATGGTTTAAGGGGCCTTTGGCATACCAACATTCACATTATAGGGGTACCAGAAGGAGAAGAGAGTGCACAAGGAATTGAAAACCTATACAAAGAAATAATGATGATGGAAAACTTCCCTAATCTGGTGAAGGAAATGGACATACAAGCCCAGGAAGCACAGAGAGTCCCAAACAAGATAAACCCAAAGAGGCCAACACCAAGTCACATCATAATTAAAATGCCAAAGGTTAAAGACAAAGATGGAATCTTAAAAGCAGCAAGAGAAAAGCATTTCGTTACCTTCAAGGGAGCTCCCATAAGACTATCAGTTAATTTCTCAACAGAAACTTTGCAGGCCAGAAGGGATTGGCAGGGGATATTTAAAGTGATGAAAAGCAAGGACCTACAATCAAGATTACCCAGCAAAACTATCATTTAGAGGCAAAAGATAGATAAAATGCTTCCCAAACAAGAAAAAGCTAAAAGAGTTCATCACCACCAAACCAGTATTACAAAAAATGTTAGAGGGACTTCTTTAAGAAGAAGAAGGAGAAAATAAAGAAGATTAAAAATATGAATAATAAAATGGCAATAACTACATATCTATCAACAATTACTTTAAATGTAAATGGAGTAAATGCTCCAATCAAAAGATAGGGTTGCTGAATGGATAGGAAGACAAGACCATTACATATTCTGCCTATAAGAGACTCACTTCAGATCAAAAGACAACATAGACTGAAAGAAAAGAGATTGGAAAAAGATATTTTATGAAAATGGAAGCAAACAAAAAGTGGAGTTAGCAATACTTATACCAGACAAAATAGACTTTAAAACAAAGGCTATAACAACAGACAAAGAAGGACCCAGTAATCCCACTTCTGGGTATTTATCCAAAGAAACCCAAAACACTACTTTGAGGGGATGTGTGCATCTATATATTAATTGCAGCATTGTTTACAATAGCCAAGATGTGGAGGCAGCCTGGGTGTCTGCTGATGGATGAACAGATAAAGAGCAGGTGGTACATATATACAATGGGATATTGATCAGCTATAGATGGGAATGGGTTGTTGCTATCTGCAGCAGCATGGATGGACTTGGAGGGTATTGTGTTGAGTGGAGTGTGTCAGACAGAGAAAGACAGAGGCAATGTGATTTCACTTATATGTGGAATCTAAAAAACACCATAAGCAAACAAACAAAACAGAAGCAAATTCATAGATACAGAAAACATTTTGATGGTTGCCAGATGGGAGGGGACTTGGGGGTGAGTGAGATAGGAGAAGGGATTAAGAAATATTAACTGGTTGTTACACAGTAGTCATGGAAATGTAAGGTATAGTATAAAGAATACAGCCACTGATATTGTAATAAGTACATATGGTGTTAGATGGGTATTAGATACATCAGGGTGATAGAGAGGGCTTGGGGGTCAGGGTGAAAGAGGTGAAGGGATTAAGAAGTATAAATTGGTAGTTGCAAAGTAGTCATGGGGATGTAAAGTAAAGCATAGAAAATACAGTCAATACGGCAAAAACAATGCATAGTACCATGTGGTACTAGACTAGTAAAGGGTTATCACTTCCTAAATTATATAAATGTCTAACCACTATGCTGTACATCTCAAATTAATATAAAATAATATTGAATGTCAAAATAAATAAATACAGTGTAAAAAGATTAAAAGACAACCTATGGAATGGTAGAAGATATTTGCAAATGATACATATGATAAAGGGTTAACACCAAAAAACAAAAATCCAATTAAAAAAATAGAGAGAGGACCTGAACAGGTATTTTTCCAAAGAGGACACACAGAGATGGCCAAGAGACACATGAAAAGATACTCAATATCACTAATCATGGAAATGCAAATTGAAATCACAATGAAATATCACCTCATACCAGTCAAAATGGCTATCGGCAAATATCAACAAATAACAAATGCTGGTGAGGATGTGGAGAAAAGGGAAGCCTCATGTACTGTTGGTGGGACTGTAAACTGGTGCAGCCACTATGGAAAATAGTATGGAAGATGCCCTTAAATCTAAAAATAGAGCTTCATGTGATCAGCAATTCCACTTCTGGATATTTATCCCCCAAAAAGAAAAACACTAATTCAAAAAGATATATGCACCCCTATGTTCATTGCAGCATTACTTACAATAACCAAGATATGGAAGCAACCTAGGTATGTGTGTGTGTGT
The DNA here is from genome assembly GCF_001890085.2 of Hipposideros armiger. Classification (NCBI taxonomy): domain Eukaryota; kingdom Metazoa; phylum Chordata; class Mammalia; order Chiroptera; family Hipposideridae; genus Hipposideros; species Hipposideros armiger. The sequence continues at coordinate 1,055,958 of NW_017731613.1, read as the reverse complement.
ATGTATATTTAAATATACATACACACACACACACATATATATACACTCATACATATATACATATATTATACATGTATATATATGTTCCACATATGCACACACACGCATATACACACACACACACAATAGAATATTAGTCAGCCATAAAAAAGAATGAAATCTTGCCATTTGCGACATGGACAGGCTTGTATTACAGTAAGCGAAATAAGTCAGACAGAGAAAGACAAATCCCGTATGTTTTTCCTTGTATGTGGAATCTAAAAAAAAAAAAAAACAAAATAAATGAATAAACAAAGCACAACACAAACAGATTCATAGAAAACAAGCTGATGGTTGCCAAAATGGGGTTGGAAGTGGGGGATGTGTGGGAAAAAAATTGAAAGAACAAGTGAATTCCCAAAACAAGAGACTGTATTAATAACTAAAAATGACTGAGTAAGTTTTAGAACCAGCTGGTGAGGTCATCAAGGGGATCAAATGCCCTTCAGGAAAGGGAAAATGACAGATTATAGTTGGTAGAAGTGATTTAAAAAAAAACACAAAAAATATGATATTTAACTTTAAATGTTGATGTTGGTCAATCCAACTAGTTTCAGGAGCCATTATTATTATTGTCCTTGGCTCCTCCTCTCGCACGTTATTCATTTACTTATTCACTCCTTTCACCTCATACATTCATTAACGCATGATCACTTATTATATGCCAGGCACTGTGCTAAGCACAGTATTATAAGTATGGTAAATTAGAAATACAGTCAACTGGTCATGATATCCTGCTCACCTTCCAAATACCTCCTAAGCCTTTGTCCACTTCCTCTTCCCCAGATGTCTCTGCCTTGGTTCAGGCCATACTAGCTTTCATTTGAATTATTTCCTTGGCTCTGATCTCTTACCATCCAGTCCATTCTCCACCCTTTCCAAGAGAGATCTTTCCAAAAGGCAAATAGGGTTGTCACTCCCTGTTGAAGATGACTAGTTGTCTCTCAGCATCTACTCCTTTAGTGATAGAACCTCTACCTTTTGGCTAAGCACATGTCTGTCCAGAATGAAAACAAATTTCCCAGCACCCTAGCTGCTAGTGATGGCCATGTGAATAAATTCTGGACAGTAAAAAAAAAAAAAGAAAGGTTTTCTTGTAATGATCTTTGTTTGTATTAATCTTTACTGGATGTGGAAAAATACAAGTGAGCCTATAATTAAATTTTGAGTATGTTTTCATTATGAAAACTGATTTGACAGTTAAAATAAAATGTAACTTTTCAATATTACCTGTAAACAAGATAGGTAATCATAACACTTGCAGATGGGATGTTCAGCTGTGATAGGAAAGGAGCCCCCACCCACATGAGGAGGATTAAATTGGCCAGTCAAATCCAGTTTAAATTCAATGCACTTTGGAACAAAAGTGATACAGATGCAGATATAAAGGTAAATAAATTCTGATAAGCTCTGAATAGGAAAAAAAAATGAAACAGGAACAGGGTCACAAATTACTTGTGAGGACTTCAGGTTTTTATAACTTAGCTGTAATTATTTAAAAAGACAGTAGAACAGAAAGTTATTTATTAGTGAATTTAAATATCAAATTTCTATATTCGGGTGTACTGACTATAGTGCTATTTTAAAGAAATGAAACACTGGTACTTTTGTTGGTATTCTTATTTTCATTTCAGATCTAAAAAGAATCTGAAATTTGAATCATTCTCATCTTACAATTTAGCCACTTTTTAAATTATTAAAGTGTTATACAAAGTACATCTGCTTAGAAAGCATTCTTCCATATATGTAATAATTTCCAAAAGGAAGCGAACAATGAATATCAACAGAGCAAAGCTTCTAGTGCACGAATGATTCTTACTTTAGTTCAAAGACTTTCTGTAAAATTGAATATCCATCTGTAAGTGATGAAACTAAAGAAAAATAAATTGGTAATATATTCTTTGAAACACAAATTGTAGTTTTCACTCAATAAAAACATTTCTGTTCTTGCAAATAAAAATATTAGAAAACAGTCTTCAATGGTGACAAAAAAGGCACAAAATTATTTGAAAATAAAAGAATCAAAGGAAAATATTTGGAGTTGGTTCATAATTATATTCTCACTCTTCCCCAAACCCTTTTAATCTCAGAAATACTTTTTTGCAAGAGCTAGAAAATGTGTACCAAAAATATATCAAAACTCAAAAATGACATCATCAACACCCTTTGTTTTAAAAGGATTTCATTTTTTGAAAAATAAATATTATTTCATGTTCTTTTTAAAAATTATTCGTTGAATTTTATTTATTTTTACATTTGAAATAGTTTGTTTTTGAGTATTATATTGTAATTACTTCTACCTAGTAATTATTTTCATTGGAATGTTAAGATATGCCTATCATTCATATTTTATAGTTAATTTCTATTTAATGTTTTATAATGTTTATAAATTTTCATATTCTATGTGTATTAAATATTTATTCCCAGTTTGAAAAAATCATGAATTCTGAACAGATTTAAATGATAATTTTATTATTTTTCTCTTGTATTGCATGATTGTGCAAATATTGCTCAAGTCATAGTTAATGGTCTTGATATTTCCACATCTTCAAATTTGAGGGTGGCACTAATATGTAATGTTTTTGTATGTTTGTATGAGAAAATAATCAGAGAATTGAAGTGTTCTCAAATTTTAATTCTCATTGGCTTATTACTAAACTCATGATCTCCCCCTCTATATCTGCTCTACCAGTAGCCATGTCCATCAGTTGATAGCAACCTTACATTTCCAGTTAACAAAAAGCTTGGCATTGTCCTTGATGAAGTTGTTTTTCCCTTCTTGCTATACAGTCATCAATAGCAAATCCTGTTGACAATACTTTCAAAACATATCCAGACATAGGCCATTTCTCATCATTTTTTCTGCAGATGCGTTAGTCTAGGTCTCCATCATCTACTCTGGATTACCAGGTTCCACTCTCCCTGCTCCCACTCTGTTGTCCCTACAGAAGCCAGGAAGACTCTCTTAAATGCTACATCAGATCATATCACTCCTCTATGCAAGACCTTCCAATAGTTCCCCATATCTTTCAAGGAGGTTAGCCCTCACCTCTTGCTAAAGACTCAAGAGGAAAACGAAAGTCTATTGTATTTACCCATATTTTTGTTTACCATGTTCTTTCTCACTTCCTGATGCTCCAAGATTCTTCCTTTTATTTCCTTTCTGTTTAAAGAATTTCTTGTAGCCATTTTTTAAAGTAGGTCTGTTTGTGACATGTTTTCTTCGTTTTCTTTCATCTAAGAATATTCTGATTTACCCATTAATCCTGAAGAATATATTTTGCTGAATACAGAATTCTGGGTTAATAGTTATTTTCTTTCAGCACTTTAAAAATATCATACTTACTTCTGACCTCCATGGTTTCTCATGAGAAGTCCACTCTCATTCAAAATTCTTCTAAGAGTAAGGTGTTTCTCTCTTGCTACTTTTAAGTTTTTTTGGTTTTTTTTTTGTCTTTATTTTTGAGAAGTTGGACTCTGATATTTTTGGTGTGGATTTTTTTAGGCTTATTCTACTTGTGATTTGCTCAGCTTCTTGAATCCATTGTGGGTTTTTGTTTGTTTGTTTTTGTTTTTTACAAATTTGGGAAATTCTCAGCCATTGTTTCTTCTAATTCTTTTTCAGTACTACCCTCTTTCTCTTCTCCTTTCAGGACTGTGATGATATGGGTGTTGAATGTTATGAATTAGTCCTATAGGTCCCTGAGGCTGTTTTTTTCTCATTTTGTTTTGTTTCATTTTTTTTTTAGTCAATTTCCTCTCTATTGTTCAGAATCAGTAATTTCTATTGTTCCATCTTTTAGTTCACTGATTTTCTCTTCTCTGCCCCCTCCATTCTATTGTTGAGTCCATTCACAGAGTTAAAAATTTCAGTTATTGTACTCTTCACTTCTAAAATTTTCATTTGGTCCTTCTTTATATTTTCTATTTCTTTGTTGAAATTTTTTTTCATTTGGTTTAAGTGTGTTCATAATTGTTTGTTGAAGCATTTTTATGATGGCTGTGTTAAAATCTTTGGCAGAAAATCCTAACATCCTGTCAGATCTGCATTGGCATCTATTGATTGTCTTTTTTCATTCAGTTTGATATCTCCTGGTCTGACAATGGTCCATTGCTAGAGGTGTTTTCATTATGTCTGTTTTTCATATAAAGGAATGGAAGCTCAGATGGGCGCCAAAACACACCTTAGGAAACGTGATCAGGAGCTGAAACTAGAATCCAGTGTGTCTGACATCAAAGCCAGGCTCTTCAGCTCTCAAATTATAGATAAATATATATAGTGTGATTCTCTTTTTACAAGAAAAAATGTACAGCTAGAAAAGGACTTCTAGCATAGAAAAAAAAAGAATAGATGTCAAAATGTTAGCTGGGATTTTTGATGAATATATTTGAATGATGTCCATTTTTGTCTCTCTGTGCCTTAGATTATCCGCAATAATCTCAATTTAATCACCTATCTTATGATTTTGAATGAAACTGTGAATATCTTGCATGTTTGTTTAACTCATTGAAAGTTATGTTTGAGGTTTTGTTTCTCATATGAATAGTCACAAATTATGTGCTCCAAAAGCAACACACTTAAATGTTAAAAAAATAGATAACTTCACTCTTTACTTCTACTTTTACTTGCAGGAAGTAGATTTACCACATTTTTGTAAGGCAGCAAATTTCATTTCTATTTATTTTTTCATGTTCTTTATTTTTAATATCAATTTTGTCTATAGTTAAATTTATTTAGAATTTAGATCACATTATTTTCAAACCAGCATTTTTGTGGTGATAAAGAAATTAAATATATTCCATGTCCCCTCTAGTCTGTCATCCTTTTCTTTTCCTCCTCTACAGTCAGTATTTAAAGTAGCAACAAAAGCCTTTGGAATGATAATATATTTTTTTCTAATAGACTTGAATGACATGGTATATTTTCACATCATGTTGCCATGACTACCAAACCCTTTAGCTCATCTTCATTTAAATATACTGACTGTTAAATTAGAGATGTAGCTTAAGCAATTTGGGATACTCTATAATTTTTGTTTAAAACACTGGATATATGATCAACTTCACTCTTTCAATGAGAATAGTGCCAGAGAATAGTGCTGGCTATAGAACATTTATTCTGTTTCATAATTCCTCCAAAAGCAGTTTTTAACACTTGTCTAAGAGAGCTTTTCAAGTTCTGTATAGGAATTTGTCATTCAGGTACAGAGCAAAATTGGTGAATGTCATGAAATAAATCAGAAAGCTTTTCCTAAATTCCAAGATGTCTGGGTTGATATGAGACTTCTTAAACATATCCACACACCCACACCAGAATATTGAAAAACCTCAAGAAACAACAAAGGTTTCTTCCTGGCAGACTCCCCCTTGACCCCTTGTGTGAGGGTGTGATCGTTGCACACTGCAGCGATTCCTTAGTGACTCAGTTAATCAGGAGTGAGCCTTGCAGAGAGCAAAAGCAGCTGCCCTAAATGAAAAACAGCACCCAAAATTTTATACTTGCCCCCCTCTTCTCTGGGAGCTTCATGTATCAGAGAGTGAAGATATTAATTTACTGTGTGTGCATGCAGGCGTGCGTGTGTGTGCGGGCATTTTGGAAAGAGAGTGGTATAGGACCGACACATGATTTTGCATACTTCAGATTGCTTAAATACTAGTTTTTATAAACCTAACTGGGTTTAAGGAGGAGTTTAATCTCACTTACATATTGTTTTTTCCAATTGAAATTAAAACAAAATCTTTAAGTACCAATATAAAATAGAAAAACATGACTTGATCCTGATAACTCTTTTTTTTTATTTTTAAAATGATACTTCTTTAAATTTTATGGCATTAAAATGCAGCAAATATATCTAGAGTCTTCTAATGGCTATGCATACAGAAATGCACATGAGCTAATAAGAATTGCTAAATTTTCCATGTCATGTTTCATTTGTTCAGTATTTAAAAACCTTAATTTAAACAGATAAGGATTTTGTGTAGGTGAAAACTACATGATCAAATTCTAAATAACTATAAAATTGTGAGCGCAGTACATAATTGTGGATAAATGTATGGGAATATTGGAATAATCTGCAGCATATGTTTTTATTAGTAAATCTAATTTTGTGTAACGTATTAAGAGTTTTTATTAAAATGAGCTGTTCATAAATTCTAATATACTGTCTAATCTTCCTACCTCCAGTTACTCTTAAAACAGAATACTAAAAATAATAAGTGAAAGCAGGGAAAGAGGACTGATAATCCTTAACTTTGAATTTCAGGATCACAGACTGACATTCAGTACTTATTGCAAATCACTCCTGGTCTTATTTTGGTTTTCAGTAAAGCAAACCAATAATAAATAAATTAAAAGTGACCTTTTCATTTAAGTGAAGCAGGTGCAGTAAAATATTAAACAGATTTAAGAAAGCAAACAAAACACTGTGTGTCTTTGTTGGTTTAAATTTGCCTTTGAGACTACTTGTCTGCTTAGCACTTTCCTCTGAAGGAAAAAAGTGGTTTAAAGAGCCATAGTTTGAGGCTACTGAATATATGACTACACTGCTTTAAAATTTCCCAGTGGTCCTCCACTGCAGAGGATAAAATCCAAACTCTTTCCCTTGGCCTCTGCTTCTCTCTCTCATATTTCACCTCTTGTGCATCATTCTCTCTTTTCTGGCCTCAGCACCTATTTCCATTCCTTAAACACACCAAGCTCATTCCTGCCTCAGGGCCTTTGTATCTGCTTAGGATGCTCTTCTCAGCTCTTCACAGTTCTCAAATCAAATGATATCTTTTGGGTCTTTCCTGCGCTTCATTGCTAAAGTAGCCGTCTCAGATGCTCTGGATATTATTTGAATAATTTGTTTGTTTTCCTGTGTGTTTGTTTTCTGTTACTCTAACTAGAATAATGAATAAGCTTCTTTCAGAACCATGCCTAGAATTGTCTGACACATATGTGTTGAATAAGTATTTATAGAATGACCGACCCTCAGGTTATATCACAGATAGGTTCTGTGACTGTCTAATTTTGTTGAAGAACAAACTTTACATCAATATTTTACAACTTACCAAGATTTCCATGTACAATAGCTTTATATATTCTTGACCTTATAGAGTCTGAGAGGAAATTAACATCAGGTGATGTTCATTTTTACAGTTTAGAGTAAGAAGTGGCCATGTTGCAACTCATACCCAGATTTATGTGGTGTGGTTGGTGCCGGTTTCATGCCCTTCACTGTTGTCCATCTACTTTTCATGAGCCCCAGATGGCTATGGTAACTGATGGAACAGCAGCACAAGTACTGCAGATGGCGGCGTGGACTCTGTTAACCAACCCATCCACATTTGGCAGCCGTGAAACTGACCACCGAGCTGTTGCTGTCAACACTAAGCACAAAGCCTTAGAATAAAGGGTCGGGGGGGGAGGAATGCTATGCACTTAAAATAAATGGATCTGCATTAATGTTGCAAAATATCATCAGGAAAACTGTATCACACCCTAGGAGAATAATCAAGGCTTATACTTACCATTGGAGAAGCTATTTTGCCTGAAATATAAAGATTTTCTTTTTGGACTCTTAGAATCTTTGGATTGGATATTAGCTCTTCTAGGTGAGGAAAATGAGGAACAGAAAGGGATAGAGATCTGTAAAGCTCACTTAGCTAGTTGATGGTAGAGACAGGACTGAACACAAATGGTTGCCCTTCCAGTCCTTTAAGTCTACACAATTCATGACTCTTGAAATTAAATCAAACACCAGGTCATTTTTCAGAACTCTTAGGTATGAAAACAAGAACAAGATAAAAATTTAAGTAACTTGTAGGCTGTGATGATACTCAGAGGTTTGTATTGAATAAATATACAGACATCATTGATTCACCTGACAAATGTTTATGTTATATCTATTTTACCGTAGGTTCTATTCTAGGCCCTGGGGGTACAATGGAAAATATAATAGCATTTTGGTCTCATGGTCAAATGGAGAGATCAACCAGTAAAGCTGTAAGTTTGACGGACTGCATTAGCTGCTATGATAAAGACAACAAGCACTGGGGAACATAGAACACAGAGAGGTGGCAGCTACCCCAGGTGTTGGCAGCAAGAAGGAGTTTCTGCACAATACTGCTTTCCACGCTGAGATCTGAAGGATGAGCAAGAAATAGTTGTGTGAAGAGGGAAAACTTTCCAGACAGACAAAAGAGCATGCATGCCAATGTGAATGCATCAGTGCACCTTCCCATCCGCCATGGCCAAAACACAAAAACAAAATAACAGTTATTCTTATTCCTCTGTGATCTTTTGAACTACAATTCCTTTTGAGAAATCACACATGGCACCTCGATACCTGGATCACCTTGGTTGTGTTTTTACCTCTACTATCGCCATATAATGTGTCCAACACCCTGGCCTAGTGGGTTAGAGCGAGGTTCCACTGTTGCAACTGCAGAGCAACAGGGCTGCAGGAACTTCGAAGAAGGTTCACCTCCATCTACGTGACCCCACCCTTTCCTGGGGAAGTCTTTGGTGCCTATCATCACTTTGTAATTTAAAATAAACACAGGAAGGAAGCATTGTGCCTGACAATATTAATACATTGTCACAAATGAGCAACTTAATTTTATTCTTGTTCTAACCGCCTTAGAGCATTTAGGGAATCTGTGCCTTTGTAAATTAACAAACCTGAAAATTAAAAGCAAGCGGATTGTTTTTCTAAAAATCTACATGTTTATAAATCATCTTCACAATAACTGTAATCGTCATAAATTAGAATTTTCTCCTCTAAGGATAATCAGAAATAGATGGTAATCGAAACCAAAGCTGAATGCTCCACATGATTTCTTTCAATCTTTGACCAATTGATGCATTCATTTCAGGTATTTGTCAAACTCTCCCATATTCCTAGTTGTATCAAATCAGGCTAGATAATTCTGAGTGTACATAATGCTTCTATTCTTCATTTAAAAGATTTATGGAGGGCCATCCATTTCCTAAGTACTCTGCTGGTACTAGGAACATAGATTTCTATCTGCAAGGAATTCACAGCAAGAGGGAGAGAATGCGGGGAGGGCAGAAGTGGAGGAGCTGTGAGGAAAGAAGGTGCCCGGCCACGGTGGGATGGGTCCTGTAGGCTCTGCATCTCACCACAACTACTGAACCAGGATCCCAGGAGGGCTTGGCCTTGAGAATTTGCTTTTGAAAAAAAAAACACACCAAAAAACAACTCTTCAGTTATTCCTATGCATGTTCAAGTTTGAGAACCTTTGCTTTGGCGAGAGGAGGTCACTGAAGAGTTTTAAACAAAAAAGAAGGGTGAGGGGTTACATGTTTTAGGAGGAGAGCTCTGCTAGCTGTCTGGAGGGAGAGGGCACATTTTAATTTTGAAATGCAAATTGGGCCACTCTGATAACATGGCATCAATAATGGGATGAAGGATGGGGTAATGCACAGAGATGAATAATATTTAGGGCTTGGATGAAGAATTAATTTCATACTTTATTTGATCATTTTCCTTAGTTGAAAGCTTAATATTTTATTTATTTTATCTTTTCATAAAAGCATATTCCATTGGATCAAAATGCCTGAGTTAAAAATCTCAGGTGACAAAGGCAACAATGAACTGGAGGCAGCCCAGCCCAGAGACAGGCAGGGTGCAACAGTCAAAGTCAGAGACAAAGAGGATGAAAACTATGGCAACAGGAACAGGATGGGGAGAAGGGAGTCACATAACAACAAGGGGAAAATGAACTGACTCGGTCTCCAATGGAATGAAAAAGACAAGAAACAAGAATAACTGTGCCTTTTTAAAAATGAAATTCATTATTTTGAAATTGTTGGAATGTGGCACTGATTTAACATGGTTTACCTTAATGAGATCACTTTATGGATTTGGTTCAGCAGAAAGCCAGCCAAGAGCAAGTACAGCTCAGCAGCATCCTTCATTGTTTTGAAAGCAAATTGCACCCATAACAAAGAGTTCATACGTCATGTTTGGATTCACGCTTGCTCCGCGGCTTGGGCCTGCTTACACTGTGCTGCCGTCTAGGTGTGTGTGCTTGCCTCTTGCCTTGCGCTATGCTCGTAGCGCAATCTTGGTGGTTGGGTCCACACGTGTCTTCTGTTGTTACAGTGACTCCCACAGAGCAGGCCCTCCATGGTTGGTTTTAGAGTATAACAACTAATTAATTAATTGCGGAGCACGTTGGAAGTAGCACTTGATGGCATAAAATAACTAGAGAACCCGTAGTGCGTGCCTCTCCTTCCCAACAAGGCCATCCCTAAACGCACTGTCCTCTGGGAGTATTCTTATACCAGAAAATCCAAATGAAAGGTGCCCCAGTCACTCATACAGTTAGTTAGGATACTTTATGTCTTACCAGGGAATCGCTCGAGTCTGAGAGCCCTGCATGAACTGTAGCAGATGGCTTTCCAGATGTTTTTCCTGGTAAACAGCTGCCATCAGTTTGACTTTGGAGAAATGATCTGGGTTTACCTATGGTCTTTCAGATTGAATTCTGGAAAGCTTTTGTGTAAAAGAGTGAAAGTACTGCTATTTGTAAAGATTAGGGTTCTAGTTGCTTCATAGAATTAAAAAAAAATAGGGATTTTTAAAGCTTTAGGTTTGCTTTCAAAATTTCAGTTTCTAACGTTCTCCAAGTCAAGACACTTCTAAAATGTTACAGCTGCAGGGGACCTGCCAGATGGGTTAGTCCAGTCCTGTTCTATAAATCAGGAAGCTATGATCACCAGGCTGGGTGACATGTGTAAGGTCTGTGGTTCACTGGTGCACAGGTTTAGAATCCAGTTCTTGTGGTAGTCTGTCCAATTATAAGGATTCTGCTTTAGGTTTCTTTTGATTACGTGCTTATTTGACTCACTCACTTATACCTAATGCCCATTTCTTCTTAAATTCTTCTTTTCTTTGGTGCTCCTCTCTATTTTCTCTAAGATTTGTGATTAATAAAGTTCAAATGGAGTGACGAATATAAACCAGCAAATATCATTATTGGTTATTTGGTGAACACCAAGTCTACTTCTGTGTAAATCAATTATGTCCATGGTACACAGTGAAACTGAGAGAGAAAAACTTCTTTTGTCCAATGAAAATGACGGCTCACTGGGTCTGATCTTGATTGAGTGAAAAGCACTGGTAGCCACCACTTGTTTAAATGTTAGTACAGTGCAAAGTCTTTCACACGTCTTTGTTTTTAATCTGTATGGTGACTATGTGAGGTAAACAAGATTATACTCACTTTACACATTAATAAACTGACACCCAGAAATATTAAATAACTTGCCAAGGTCACACCACTAAAAAGTCACAGAGCTTAGCTGGTGGTCTGGAACCATTGCCCCCTTTGGGAAACTGCAAAGCTCAAGGGCTGCCATGTGAATCTTCTCTCAGAGCGTCAACAAGATTCTCCTCCCAAGATAAACATGAAAATTAAAAATAACTAAAATTTACTTAGCATATAATATGAGTCACTCATTGAGTTGAGCATTTTAAAGACATTGAGGTGGGGCAATTATAATTGAGTTTTACAGGTGAGAAAAACTGGTGCTCAGAGATGATGGGTAACTTTTTTTCAGTGTCATCCAGCTTGTAAAAGGCAGAGCCAGAGTCTGACAGATTCTGAACCCACAGTCTTAACTACTGAAAGTTCTGAAAAATCAAGAGGTGAAAAAATTCTTAGAGAGCCCTACAAAGGCCTGAATTAAGATACGCTGGGGAAAAAAAAGGTATGTTAATGAGTAAGTAAAAAAATAGTTATATAAAGGTTGATATTATACACAATTATAAAGATAAAAATGAATCTTTTAAAATAGAAGTAGAAATATATCTGCTTCTTATTTTAAGATAGGAAAAACCTCATTTAATATAGTAACATGAAAATGCATATTACATGAAACAATTCCCTCTTGACTAAGCGTGTTTACTATATTAACATAAAGTTTATTCAGAAAAGCTATAAATCTAATAATTGAATTTACTGTGAAATATTTTCCATTTCTATTACCAATTGAGCTGCATGCTGTTGCACTGTGATCTAATATTGTTAGTTTTATCAGCTTATAAGAAAGTAATGAAAGCAGAAAACAAGGAGATATCATTATAGGAAGGCCAATAAACACTTTATGAGTTTTTGAATTAAAGTCTCTTACTAGGTTGAACCCATGAAAAAATCGTTCATTTTGAGTCTTCCAACAGCACTTTTTGATGCTTATTGAGTACTGGGTATAGGAAGATGAATAAGACGCCACTGACACTTCAAGGGGTTTCCAGTGTAGAAGAAGATAACAGATATTAGAAAAACAAAACAAAACAAAACAAGACAAAAAATAATAATAATCTGATCAAGCAGACTACCTAAATTCAGACTGTGGTGCCTCCACTGCCTAGTCATGAACAATTGTAGAAAAGTTGTTTAGCTTTTGGGGGCCTCAGTTTTCTTATCTCTAAAGTGGGGACACTATTAGGACCTATACCACAGGGTTATTATGAGGAAGACTTGTGTTAAAACAGGAAAGGGGTTAGAAAGCCCCTGGTACATTGCAAGCAATCAATCAATGCCAGCTGCCATTATTGAACCCGTGATAGATGGCAGAATAGTGCTGGATGGGAACACAAAAGATGAAGAGCCTCATTATCTAGCATTGTTAAGGAAAACATCCCAGAGAGATGAGAGCTCATAGAAGATGGGTAGGCATCAATCTGGGTGATTGGTGATAAGACGGGTCCAGGGGAAAAGGAGCAGAGAAATCAAAGATACAAAGGCAGGAGACATTGGGAGGTATTCAGTGAACCGCCCCTAGCAGGGTATGGTTGTATGCTATAGTATGAGAATGTATGCAGCAAGCAACAGGTTGTGGGGCCAGGGCCTGGAGGCCTTATGGGGCCATATGAATAGCTGGTCATGAATCCTGTCCATCACTGCCTCCTACACAGTGTTCCTAAGAGCCCTGCGACGGTGGGTTCTGTGGGGCTGCCTCCGGTATTGCTAAGGAGAGGCTAGGGCAGGAACGGTGCTGGGCCTTATCTCTCGTTCTAACCGGAGCAGAACTGCTTTTATCTCTTTCATATATTGCATTTTTACATATGATTTTAATTTGAAGAAAAGGATCTACTCCTTAAAATTATTTGAATTTAAAAGATCCACTGAAGCTTTTGATCAAGAAAGAAATATGATCAGATTCGAATTTTAGAATGATGACTTATTTTGTCATTTAGCAAAGGTTATATAGCATGCGCAATATGCCAGACATAAATATTAATTAATACATTTTAAAAATATTAATTTTATAAATATTCATTAATGGAAGTTGGATATCAGGAGGTGGAAAAAAATTAAAACAAGGAATTTCCCTACCAACTCATCAGATGTACCTTTAGCTCTGAGAGCCTTTATTTAATTCACTTAAAAAAATAAGTCCTTCACTTTTAGTAGTTTCTGCTTCTTGTAAACCTTACACATTTCTGCACATATTTGTTGAGAACAAGCTTTAAAAAATATTCGGCATGTAAAGTTTTTCGCTATTTTGCATGTTGTACTTGGGAAGAATTATTCTGATAGGCAGAAAGTCAACATGGGCACAGTGTAGGCTTTGCCAGGACTGGGATGGGGCGTAAGTGATGAGATCATGTGTCATGCTGAGAACCAGGATGGGCTCTCAAAGGCATTGGTTACCACCCCTTGGGGGTGTTTTGAGAGTCTCTGAAGATGGCTGTGGTTGCGATAAAAATGGAGATGGTGCTACTGGCACTTAGTGATTGGGAACCAAGGATGCTAAACCCATGAAAAAAGGACCCAAGATCAAACAAAGGAGAAAGGAAAGTCTCTTTAATAAATGGCATTGGGAAAACTGGACAGCCACATGCAAGACAATGAAACTATACAACTATCTTATGTCATGCATAAAAATTAACTCAACATGGATTAATGAACTGGAATGTAAGACCTGAAACAATTAAATACAAAGAAGAAAACGTAGGTTCTAAGCTTCTGGACATTGGTCTTAGTGATGCGTTTGCGGATTTGACTCCCACGGCAAGGGAACCAACACCAAAAATAAACACATGGGGCGACATCACACTAAAAAGCTTCTGCACAGCAAAGGAAATCATGAACAAAACAAAAGGGCAACCAACTAAATAGGAGAAGATATTTGCAAATCATATTACCAACAGGGGTTAATATCCAAAATATATAAAGAACCCATAAAAGTCAATAACAAAATAGCAAACAACCTGATGAAAAAATGGGCAGAGGATCTGAATGGACATTTTTCCAAGGAAGACATACAGATGGCCAACATGCACTTGAAAAGGTGTTCAACATCACTAATTATTATGGAAATGGAAATCAAAACCACAATGAGATATCATATCTATTAGAATGGCTATTATCAAAAAGAAAGGAAATAACAGGTGTTGGAGAGATGTGGAGAAAGGAAACCCTTGTGCACTGTTGGAGGGATTACAAGTTGGTGCAGCCACTCTGGATAATAGTATGGAATTTCCTCAAAAATTAAGAACAGAACTACTATATGATCCAACAATCCTGCTTCTGAGTATTTATCCAAAAAAATATGAAGAGACTAATTCAAAAAGATATATGCACCTCTGTGTTTACTGCAGCATTATTTGTAATAGCCAAGGTATGGAAACAACCTAAGTATCCATTGCTGGATGAGTGGATAAAAAACATGTGATACATATTACAGCGGGATATTACTCATCCATAAAAAGAAGAAATATTGCCATCTGTGACAACAATGAATTGACCTTGAAAATATTATGCTAAGTGAAATAAGTCAGTTGGAAAAGAATAAAAAAGTATGACTTTACTCATATGCAATATACAAAACAAAAAAGGAATGAACAAACAAAACAAAGCCAAACTCATATATACAGACAACATATTGGTGGTTACTAGAGGAAAGAGGTATGTGGGGAGGGTGAAATGGGTGAAGGGGGTCAAATGTACAGTGATGAATGGAGATGAGACTTTTGGTGGTGAGCACACTATAATGTATACAGATACTGAAGCAATATCATACACCTGAAACTTATATAATGTTATTACCCACTGTTACCTCAATAGAAAAGAAACAATGGCAAAAATATAAATTCTTTTTAGAAATTACCATTTCTTAAAAAACAGACAAATATTGATTTTCTTCCATGGTCCTTCATGTCTTTCGCCTAATATTTTCATCAGTAATGCATTTGCCAGCATATCATTTATGTATGTCCAAAGCAGGATGTTGTCAAACCTTTTGAGTCGACCTGGTCTATACACCTCTGAACAAACTGAACTCAACATGGACTATTTGGTTACTTCATATGCTTGTTACTCTTTGACAAAACCTTTTCTGGAGGCTGCATCAAAATGTTTTTCAGTCTAGATTTGCTCAATAACTGGTCATTTTATGTTATAAGTACATTTCTGAATATTAATCATTTGCATACATAAAATATATTGGAACATTAAATTTTTTTCAAAGAAACTGAAAAAAAAAAAAGATGGGTAGCTATAATGAGATAGTAAGCAGGGAGAGGGAGAGACAGACCATGCTTTCTACTCCTCAACTTTCCATTAATATACTAAGATAAACCCTTGTGGGTATTTCTGAGCAGCTTGTTGGCAGGCACCATCTTAACAAGTAAAAATATTTGATCAGTCCTAGAGGCACTGAATATAAATGTAGATTTTTTTCCTCTTTTAATATCAATATATAAGTTGTAGCTAATATGTACTAAGTCCTGGTGATTAATAGTTCTTGTAGATCCTGAGACCACTTACTGGTATTTACTGTGGTTGTGTGGAAATTGAAACAACAATTTTTCAATTTCAAAAACAAAAATTTACTGTGGAAATTGAAACAACAATTTTCATGAACAAATAGAACAGCAAAGCTTAGTTCAGAACTGATTAATATCTAACTTTCAATTTATCTATTAGGATTAATCATGCAAAGGAAATGTTACAGTAACCAGTAATTACTTTTTAATCTTTGTTCAGCAATGTAATGGGGAGGAGGGGACAAATTTTATGATTATTTAGAGATCCTTAGAAATAGAGCATGGCAAAAGGCTTTCCAAGATAACTAACTAAATAATAATACTTAACTATAATGTAATTATGTTCTAAATATCTAACTAGATAATTTTGAAGTAGATCTTTCTTGTGACTCTTAAAAATTCTAATTAGACAATTTGATATCTTGAAAAAATATTTGTTAGATACCTTTTGGGTTCTCAATATAAAGGTTTTGGGCTTGATTTTATAAATGTATATTTTCAAAATATTTTTCACTATGAGCAAGATAGTGTGCAAGATGCTAATGTTTAAGTGCATCCCTAAGTACTGGGCTCACTGGGAATAAATGGGGAGAACTATGGAATTTAATCTGATAAACAGCAGTTACTCTTTCCAAGGATCACAGAGCTTAATTATCACCCCAATCTCTTGTAAGAGTTAGTATTAGTTTTTCTTATTTCAGGACAAAATTATTTTCTTCTGGGATAACACCTTTTCTATCTTTCAATTTCCTTTGTATGTCACAATAACAAGCACAGCACCTTACTTTACCATTTATGACTTACAACAAGATGATCCAAAACCTGTGAAGGGGAATAAAATATGCCACTTCCTAATATGCCACTTTGGCATATTGGTTATTTTGAATCAAAGTTACTTAAGAAACAGCAGGTGAAAAAAAGGTCACTCTGACCCTTCTTTGTCCTCCTGAAAGCAGGAAATAAATCTCCCATGTGAAGGTACCCTCCCTAGGATGGTAGAAGACATGCTTATTGTCAGAGACAGGGAATTCAGGACCTAGGAGGCTGTATAAATAAACATTGTTACTTCCTCACTAATTTACCACCACAAGCCCAAACTTTTTTGTCTTGTCATTTTTTTCACAAGTTTCTTGTTTCTTTGTCTAAAAGATTTAAAGCTGCCTGCTTTGGTCACTTCTCTAAGCCTCATATCTTTGGGGTTTCTAAACGTACAAAATTCATTTTTCTCCTGCTAATATCTATCTATGTCAATTTCATATTAGACCAACCAAAGAAACTGAAGAAGGGAAAAGCTTTCCTCCCCTTCACCTGCTTTTTCATTCACTTTCCTCTTCTCCTCTCATATCCTATGTCATCACCTTTTCTGTGAAGCTTTTTCTTAAGCCTTCTAATAGAAAGGGGTATTTCCCCCATAAACGCTCCATAACATTCTCCTATGCCTCTTCATAGGAATCGCCATATTTGATCCAGTTTTCTAACTCTTTACATATATGATTTCCCAACTCCTAACTCTATTATATTTCTGAGGGCTGGGCTTTTTTTTGTTGTTGTATACACTTATTAGACAATCTTCCCAAACACACACACACACACACACACACACACACACACACACAC
>NW_017731613.1:982264-1038475 GCF_001890085.2 Hipposideros armiger | reverse complement strand
TTTTTCACATGTGCTATTTAGTATGGAGTATTTTCATAAAATGCCAATTTCCATGATAAATTCAGCAACAATATTAATGGCATATTCAAACTATTACATCTGAAAGCTTTAGGACCTATACATTAGTTTCGAAGGCAAAAATGTGATGATATACCACAGAAAATGTAACATTTTACAGGCATGATTAACTTAGTAAACATCATGGGTTTACTATAGGACAATTGCTTCCAAAATTCTACTGAGAACCTTGGGCACATCCATTCAGTGCTGACATTTATGGCATGTGTTCTTATTGGTTGGTAATTGTGGATTACCAGTTAACTATTTTGAATGCTGCCCTATGTAGATCAATTCTTGCTTCAGTGTGTTGCTTCACTATTATGTTTGGCTATATTATTGGGCAATACAGAGAAGAAAATGCGTACCAGTTCTCTTGGTAGGGCGAACTGGGACAAAGCAGCTTATAGTCACTCTAAGAGGAAGAGATTTTACAAAAAAACTGTATCAATTGAACAAACAGAAAGAGTACTGAAGATAACACACTCATAGATGAAGTTGAGCTTCGTGTAGTTGTGATAAAATCAAAGTTGTGAGAATATATTTGTTTTGAGGCCATTATATCCTTTCACATGTTTGACTGTCATTACTTTAAAAAAGTAGTTCTGAAACGTTTCATTTCCTTTCAACCATTGCATAAAACATTAAAATGAAATTTAATATAGAAACTCCTTGTTTGATAAAATGTTACAGTTATACTATTTTTAAAATGAAATAGAAAGGCACTCTTAAAGTTGTCATAATCCTTCATTTTAGAATCTGCAAATGGAGGATTTTCAATAAAAAATCTTTAGAGATTTTTAAAAATATAATTTTTAATATTCTCTCACATAGATTTTGAAATATTCACCTTTCTCTCACATAATAAACAGCATATTGCTTTTGCTTTTACAGAGAATGAAGATGTATATAGTTTTAATCTAGAGTCATTATTAGAAAGAATCTAAGGAAATTGTAAAGAAATTTGGAACACAATGTAATGTTACATTTTATGTGTCAAATTGACTAGACAACAGGGTACCCAGATAGGTGATCAAACATTCTAGGTGTGTCTGTGAGGATGAGAATAACCTTTGAATATGTAAACTGAGTAAAGCAGATTGTCCTCCCTAATGTGGGTGGCCCTCACTCAATCAGTTGATAGCCAGAATAGAACAATAGCCTGGCCCTTCCTCAAATAAGAGGGAACCCCTTCTGCCTGAAGGTTTGAGCTAGGACACTTACCTTTTCCTGCCTTTGGATTTGCACTGAAACACCAATTTTTCTTGGGTCTCAAGCTTACTGGGTTTCCAATTGGAACTTACACTATTGGGTCTTCTGAGTTTCCAATTTGCCGACTGCAAATATTGAGAGGTCTCAGGTTCTATAACTGCATGAGCCAATTCCTTACAATACATCTCTTTATAAATATAAATATCACTATGGGGATATATATATATATATATATATATATATATATATATATATATATATATATATATATATATATATATAGTTGGTTCTCTTTCTCTGGAGAACCTTGACTAATAAACAAACACAATATAAATTAAAATTTGGAACCATTGACATAAAACCCCTTGAGTCACTAACTTGATGTTAAAAAAAACATTTGATTATATATTAAATATATCATCCCTAGATTAAATAAATTGGTCATCCTTTCATAATGTGTTTTTAAACAAATAAAATATTTAAAACAATAAATTATAGATCCATCACTTTTTCCTCAACTTGATTCATGCCATATTATAATAATCTAGTCATTAACAGTTCTCCACAAAATTTATATCCACTTCGAAAACATGATTTTAAAACATTTAGTAAACTTCATATTTCATGAGAAAATTTTTTCATGAGAAATTCTTTGAATTGTACATTAATCCTCTCCACAACTGATTGCTTTATCTCTTAGGGCAATAGGGATAAAAACAGATAATATCCAATATAATTTGAAACTCGGCTCTTTAAAAAAACTGAGTATCAAGATATCTTCATGATCTTCGAACTTATACTTTAAAAATAAATTTTGAATATAATATCTACTACTTATTTTCATGATCATAGACCCATCAATAAAAACAAATACCAACATCTGTTATTAGGCCTTTGTGATATAATAGAAAATCAAACAATAAAAAATCTTAATCCATATTGAATTTCATTCTTCAGAGGAGTAGAGAATATAGACGAAAACAAAAAGGAATTAATATATTAGAAAGATACATGTTCTGATGAAAAATAAAGTAAGGAGAAGAAGGAAAAGGGCAGTGGCTTGGGAGGGGTGTGAGACAGCAACGTTACATAGTCAGAGGCGGCATCATTGAGAAGGTAACATTGAAACTGACTTGAAGGAGATGAAGGAGTCATGCATGTACATATCCTTGGAACAGCACTGCAGGCAAAAGAAACAGTAGATACAAAATTCCTGAAATAGGGCTGTTGTGTTTTCAGAACACAGCGGAAGCCAATGGAGCTAGAGTAGAGTGAGCAGGGGAAGAGGAATAGAAGGGAAAACCAGAGTGGTGGCGCTCTGCAGGCCATTCTGTGGTCTATGCTTTCACTCAAATGGGGAACCAATAAAGAGCTTTGAGCAGAGGATTTACATGATCTCATGATGCTTAATAGGGTTGCTTTGTCTGTTACAGCGCAGCGAGAAGGCTTTAAGGGGCAAAGTGGAAGCAGGGAGACTAGGAAATGGGCTATTGCGATAAGTCATGGGAGACAGGATGCCATTCCATATTGGTGCCAAGTGAGCACTGATGGTCACAGATGATGACATACTTGGTTTTTCTTATGACAGCGTTAGGGACAGTCCTTTTCCTAGGCAAACACTTGGAGATTTTTTTCTATATGGGCAAAATAATAGTTTTTTGTTTTGACATATTTAAAAATATATATATTTCTTTTAAAAGAAAACAATCATGGCTGTGATAGTGAACAACCGAATTACTAAAGACTACTAAAGAATAGGCCATTTACATACAAAATAGATGCACTTCTGGGTTAAGTATCTAGGTGACAAGTATTTTCATGTGGATGAGCAAAGCCCAAAAGGGGTGAGAGTAATGTTATTATAATACATTTTCATTTGAATTATACCACAGAGTTTATTATTTTTCTTTATTTTCCTTCTTTATCTTTATGAAAAATTAAGTTTTTTATTGTCTTTAAAAAATAAATAGGGTCAAGACACAGTCTACCATGAATAAGCTGATTTTGTGTGCTTTTGACAGTTTCCTCACACTTGTGAAAGTTTTAGTTTTTCCTTTACGGAAATTGTGTGAGAGGGAGAAAAGTATATGTCATCCTTCCTGTTTTCAAACCCACCCCTGACACTACATTATCTCACAGTGTACATTCATGTTGCAATATTGAGTTCATAAACTGAAAGCATCTGTTTTACTACTTTTATGACTGCTCTATAAACCCTGGATGTTTGGCTTCACATTTGATCATCATAATAACATGGATGAGAACTACTTCTCAAAGCATCCGATTCTTGTCCTTCTAAGGCATCTCTAGTTTGAAGAAGAACATTCTAGAACAATGGTTCTCAACCAAGGCAATTTTGTGCCCAGGGGATAACTTGGATTGTTACCTTTGGGGAGAGGGTGCCTCTGGCACCTGGTAGCTAGGAACTCTGCCAAACATCCTACAGGTCACCAGACAGCTCCCTTTGACATAGAATTATCTAGCCCCAAATATCAATAGCAGTGTGATTATGAAACCCTGCTGTAGAACAATAGCTGAGAAGCACTTGAGTGGGGTGGATGACATTCCAAGCAGATAGAATGTTTTATCAGATTAAAGAAATCAAACTATACAGACTGGTCCTCCTGGGACTAGAGTGAGTTAATGTTCATCCACAATGGGCTTTTCCATAGAGCAACTCAAGCAGCAGTTCAGCACTTCCACAGTATATTATAGAAATTGCTTTGGGGTTTAATGAAACACCAAGAGCTATAAAAGCATCTTCAATAAAATACTAACAAGATACTGCACATTATAACTGAGGGACAAAAGAGTGACAGCACTGCTTCTCAGATTTAAAGGACCATTCTCCCACTTATGCAATTCATTTCTTTTGTAGCCTGAGTAATGATGGGAACTGTCCACCCTGCACTGAGGTTTTAGCTCCATTGGATGATGAGAATATCCAGAGATTATAGCCTATCCTTTTTTTCCCCTTCCAGCTGATCAAACACACATCTGAAGACTACAAATTGCATTAACAATGACAAACTATCAGGAACAATTCTTCAAAGGCTATTTATCAAATGTTTAAATGTTATGGGGCAGGCCAGGAAATTCTCCCTTATTACCTTATTTCATCAACTCTCAGCTGCACATACATTCACTTTTTCACCTTTCTGAAATAAGGTTTATCTTACAATGCAATGCACCGTGCAATCACTGTCAGCCAGGTAGCAGTTATGCTTCAGTTTTGTGCAAACCTTCTGATATGATAAAGAAAATGTCACCACCAGTGTATCCCTCATTCGATAAAGTAAGGGTGGTTTCCTAGATTTCTACTAACAGGGGTGTAGCCAAAACCTTCTAGCCACATTAAGACTGACATGTGTAATGAAAGGAGGAACCAGATCCTCACAAATTGTATTTTGAAAGGCTCTTCACAGATATTAATTCACAGAATCCCTTGATGAATTATTCTAGACATAGTAAGCAAGCAATTAGAATATGGAAAGTGCTCAGGCCTCTGAGACCTGAAAAGCCAAATCACAATAATGGAGTCTTCTCTTAAGATACTGTTGGAATCGTAAGCTTAGAGAACAGCAAGCTTGCTCGTTCTGCTGAAGCTCACTTGAATGTATTTGGACTGCACTAATGTTCTTTCTTGACTTACTGGACTGTTTCTAGTCCCTTAAAACACAGGCCAGGTACACATCATAGTACCCATCATTGTTCCTATTTGCATAGAGTAGAAAACCACACAAGCAGGAGACAGGACAAAATCAGAACTATGTAGAGACAGTTTCCAGGGTTTGTACCTTTGTTATGATTTAAGAAGAGAGAGCTCTAAAGGCTCAAGTGACAAAATCCACTTACTAAATCTTCTGCATAAACTTCAAATTTCCCTGCCCCAAAGCATTGCTATGTTTATAAAATGTCATTTGGTTTACAAATAAGACCTATCTGGAGTTGGGCCAAAGATATGGAGGAGAGTGGTAATTTGAAAGAGTCAAGGGCTCTTTCTAGGAAATAACCTTGGGGAAGGCCAGACTCAGAGCAAGACAAACAGACTTCCCACAACTGGGATAAAAATCTGGAATTGGGTAACCATCACTATTAGTCATCATGCACTAGTAGGAGCAGCCGTGGCTCTGGTTTCAGGGAAGGAGTGAAATTTTTCTCCACTGTAGGAAGAAGGGAGGAGGATTCTCTGTCTCTCTGAAATGCCCTAAGACTTGCTTATGAGTGATCTGCTGGGTGATCTTATGAGTGATATTAACTCCTTAGTGTATCCTTGCAAAAGAACCCTCACATAAGAAATCACAGCAGACTACAGAAATAGTTTACAACTGGAGTGGTTAAAGTGATCTCCAGAAATTATTTTCTGGCTTTACCATACATAAGCTAGTAATGGAGCAAGAAGAGAGAACCCCACACAGGTGCGTTTTTTAGTATTTGCATCACCACCTGTAATCCACCGAAAACACTATCTGGCTTTACAATTTTTCCCCCGATATCTGTACAATTTATGCAAATGTCTGAGGAACCAAGGCTATCTAGACAGTGTTGAAGAAATAATAAGTAAAATAAACATTCCACAATGTGGTAGAAGAAAATTTCTAATATGTATAGTGTCAATTTTTAAAGTTTCCCTTATGGCTTATTTTGATAAAATTTCAATGCTTTTATCTAGTAATATTTCAATATTGAAGTTTTCCTCTGACTGGTCACTTGCCAAAAGGCTTCTGTTGGATTATGTATACTGAACTACCCTGTAGTACAGTATTACAACTTTGTGCCAAAGAAGCATAACGAAACCGTTGACAAAGGTAAAAAATTAAAATGTAAAAATAAATAAATTACAAACAAAAAAAAACATGTTGAAGTAACCCAGGATGCTTTTCCAATTAAAGCTTGTATACCAGTTCACAATTTTAACCATTCAGTTATACTTTTTGTTTCCATCTCTGATTTGGTTATTTTGCTTTTCCAAATTGCAAAAAGTTCTAAGTCATAGAGTTATAGACTTTTCAAAATGATACCTTTGAAATAAATGAATAAATGAATTTATGAATAAATGAATAGTAGTGATAAAAAATAACTATTAATAAAATCAGAAAACTGATAAGTGATTCTCATATTTATAGCTACAACTCTGGGAGAAAGTTTGGAAAATAGTTTAAAAAGAAAAACATGGATTAGAATTTGTTGCTCCTTAGCAATCACTTTTATAATATCATTATATATTCTTAGAGTTGGGTAGGACTTTTGAGATCATCTAGTTCAAACTCCAACCAGGTGTATGAATCCAGCATCCCATGACAGTTGCCATTGAGAACTTACTTCAATACCTCAAATCTCCTATAAACCACTTTATGGATGTCTTTGCTTCATGCCTCACAGAAGTAAATAGATATCAAGCAGGAATGCCTTCTCTTCCTATGATTAAATATATCAACCTATTCATACACTCTGTCAGTGATGTGCTGGTAAATGTTTAGCAAACAGTTGTCCACGGAAAATAAAAGCCTTGATTTGTATCATTTGCCAATTCCCATGGTGTAAATACTGATGTCAAGAACTCTGACAGCGGATTTCGGAAGATACATACATCATCTGTTTTCATGGACAAACAGTCTTTCCCTTTTGTTACTTTGATGAGATTGTTCTGTCAAAGGCCTATCCCTCAACTTTAGTTCTAGATCTAATCTTATTTTCTCAAAATTTCACTCACAGTTAAACTTCCTGTCTCCTAAATCATCAATTTATTCATTTCTGGAGGAATTTTTCTAAGAGAATCTATCATGATATATATGATCACAGCAGTCTTTTTAATTCTTTCAATAGCTCTCATTACTACTTGATAGTTTTTCTTGCATATTTAAATTTTCAATTGTATTTATATTCTGTCTCCCTCAATTAGAATGGAAGCCTTGCAATTTCAGAGGCTTTTTTTTTCTTCCTTTTTGTCTTGTTCACAGCCTTATATCCAGAACCTACAATAGTTCTAGGCACATAGCACATATTCAACAAACAGTTATCAATTTATGGGAACAATAGAAAACGTCATAGTACATCCTTTTGTTTCTGATAGCAAGTTAGAAATTTCTTCTTTACATTGGTGGAGATGAACCTTCTCCTAATTCTGCCTGCTGGTCTGAGATATGCTTTGATTATTAAAAGAAATTAATAGAGTCTATTTGCTGGTTCTCTAAAGAGTAAAGGCTAATGTATGCATGAATCATCAAAATACTTTAACCAATTACTCGAGAGAATCATATCAATTTGAAAGTAATAAACACATGCTTAACTATTCTTATACATTCTTATAAAACATACCACATTAATTTAATTAATGTTTATTGGTAAATGTCCTCACCATTACTGTTAAGGCAGGGTTCAAAAAATCCTCATTAGTTGCTTCTTGGTTGTAACTGTTGGTAAATGAAATACATGATATTTGTCCAAATTTAATGTATATTTTCACACTAGAAACTAAATTTAACTGATAAAATTTTATGTGAATTTAAAGCAGATGGTCTTTCTTAAGCATTTTGGCGATAGAGACACGTAACTCGTCAAGATGAACCCTGGTTCTTTCTTGCTGAGGACACACGCTGGCTTACGTCTTCCAGAACCAACACTGCCCCTCTCAGCCTGTTGTTTAGGCTCCCCTGCTCAAGCCCACCCCTTAAATATCCATGAAATTTAAGGTTTCTTCCCTGGATTCTCTGCTTTTATGTCTCTGTACACTCTCTCCTGTTAATTTCAGCCAGTCCCGAGGTTTCAATCATCAAAAGCTGACGAAACCCCAGATCTTATTCTCCAGTCCAAATATCTCTCTTGAGCTTCAAAATTTGCAAATTCAACTGTCCACCAGACATCTCTATTTGAATATCCCATGGGTATCTCAAAGGAACTGGCACCAAAATGAACACATCTTCTCCCACTTGTCACTAAGCATACTTCTATCTGCCAATTTTGCCTATCTCAGAGAGCAGTACCACCCTCCAGCCAGCTGAAAACACATTTTCTCTTCTTTATTACTCTTTCTGACATGCCTCTCTCCTTATTATCTCTCTCGCTAGAGGGTGAACTCTATCTTCCTCATTGCAGTATCTCTAGCACCCACCATTGTACTTAACAAATATAAGCTCTCAATAAGTATGTATTGAAACCTGTTTTTCTCTAAGTTATTAAAGATCTAGGGATCCCTTTAAGCTTCTATCCCTCTCCAAAACCCGGGCACTACATCTATTAGGAAAGCACCAAAATTGAGTATTTCTCAAGTGAATGTGATCGAATTCTGTATAGATTATACGCTGGAATCAGTTCTCCCTTTGCTGCACCAACATTAAGCTTTAGGATGTCTATCACAACTTTCAAATATGCCATTTCAATGCCTGAATGCCTTGTCATTATTCTCATTTTTGATGCCTTTTTCTTTCCAATTACATGCTTCAAGCACAATACACTAAAGTAAAATTTTTTTTCCTTAATATCATAATGGTTTAAATTTAGATTCCTTAGAATTTTAAGGGGAATGAACATAGAAGAGGATTGAAAATGTTAACATTTTACAAGAAAATCCAACTCTGCTAAGTGCAATTCTAAAAGACAAAAGTCAGACCCTGAAAATTTATCTATTCAACAATGAGCTTTACCTTTAAAATTACTGTGGTTACTTTGCTTGTTTTTTGCTTTGTTATAACGTCTCCATGGAGCCATTGTATGATTAGACCCAAGTGCTGAACCATAGGAAGGACCTAAGAATGATTAGCTTCTTAAATTGCAACTGGGCTCTATATAACCTGGGGACAGGGGCTGGACACCACTTGAATAGGGAAATTATGGGCCGGAGAAAGAGTAATGAGTTGTCTTCAGTCTGAAGGTCTCTACTGTCTTAGACAGCCTAACATTTTTCCCTCATATAAATCTAGAAGGTGTGTATGGGATGGGCATAGAGAGCAGCAGTGTTATCTGAGTCAACTGCACTGTCTAATGTTTAAACTGAGACTCACTGTCTGTATTATCAGGGAGAGCTTCAGAGTGGCTAGCCCCATGTAGGGGGACACTTTGACTCTTTTTTTTTTAAAGATTTTTATTGGGGAATTTGGGGGATGGGAACAGCGCTGGGGAATTGGGGGCAGTGTCACTGGCCCTCATATGTGGGATCCAAACCGGGGCCCTCTGGCGTCCCAAGCCAGTTCTTAACCATCGTGCCACTCGGCCGGCCCTTTGACTCTTTCTAAATTGAGTACTGTATTTACATGATTGAATATGTTGGTGGTATGTGAGCATGGGTATTTATACACCAGGTATTTTCATCAGTTTGCTGACATTTAATCAGCTATCTAAAAGTCTTTTGGAGTGACTAACTTACAAACCTACAATGTCATTATTCACAACTACTAGACAATATAAAATCAGTCCTAATAACAGCTTTTATAGGATTTAATAAAGCACACAAAGAAAACGTCATTTGCACAGGCTAATTTACACATATGTATAACTGAGAGATGAATTTGGAAGATGTTAGCCTCCCATCTGTACCATTCAGAGACAAATAGGAAAAAACATAATTTACCAACTGTCAATAAACAATTTTAAAATTATTCTCATGTTCATTTCCCAAAATAAAATTTCCAACGCCCAAAATATTTTTCTGAGCTCCCTTACTAGGGTGGTATTTTCTTTACATGCGATTTCATAATTTCTATATATGTATCACAATATGTTGATTTTCAGGATCTAAATTATTATTTTTTTAAACCTTCACGATCAAATTTATTCAGTGTTGTTTGTGGTTGAGAAACAAAAGACAGTGATTTGGTCAGGTCAGGAATATTTCTTCCGTTTTATTTTTTTTTCTGAACTCTTTTCTTTTTAAGAATTATTTATTTTTTATTTATTTTTTTTATTGGAGAACAGTGTGCTTTCCCAGGAACCATCAGCTCTAAGTCAAGTAGTTGTTTCCTTCTAGTTGTGGAGGGCGCAGCTCAGTGGCCCATGAGGGACTGGAACTGGCAACCCCAGTGTTATGAGCACTGCACTCTAACCAACTGAGCTAACCGGCCGCTCCGTTTTTTCTGAATTCTTGAATGCTCCCCTTTTCCCATTCAGTTTGTAATTTTACTTTCCTGAGTTATACTATGGAATCACAATACATACCAGCCTGCATTAGGCTTGAATGTTGTTTAAGTTGAGAGTCTAGATTTCAGAGCTAAGTAGTCTTGTTAATTTTTTTGTTGGTTTTAAGCTCCCACTTAAAAAAATGTTATAGTCAATCATTTTGCCAGGATTCAAATGGGATTTCTGTGTTTCATTCAGTATGGTAAAATGTTTTTAGTATTAGGTAGTTTTGAATAAGATATTAGTATAAATCTCTAGATAAGAAGTATAGTTTCAGATTTATATGACATAATACTGTTTCCAAAAATACTAACCAATTCCTTTTGCCTCCCTTTACTCATTAAGTCTACAACAGAGGCCTTTTCTATCTTCCCGAGACAATTAGAGGCACTAACTACTTGGGGTAGGAGGAATATGAAAAGTGTCATTACAGAACCTGAGAGTCAAGAACAACAAAGCCTCGAGTTTAAAAAGCAAAAGGAGTTGGTCTAGAAGAAGAGGGAAAATTCTGATGCAGACTTGCAGAGTAAGTGTTGAAGCTTACACTTCTACCTCTTTACTGGACTGGGAGAGGTGGGAAGGAGAAAGCCTAGAGAGGACTTCACAGGGTCAGACCCCAGAGTTTAGCCTAAACAGCCAGCATCATAGCTTTCCACCAGGGCAGGAGTTGGTAATAAGGAGCTATATGGTTATTCTTCTCAGTTTCATTTGATGAGGTTAATATATCTAGTACTGTTATTAAGCATATTGTAAAGGCCAAGCAGCCTAAGTGTGTTATGAGTATTAATTCATTTAATCCTCATTAGTATCCTATAACAAGTACTATTATTATTTCCATTTTGTGGGAGGGGAAACAGAGGCATAGAAAGGTCACATAACTAATAAGTGCTGAAGCCAAGATGTCAACCAGCCAGTCTGACTCCAGAGGCCACACCAACACCAAAACCCTTTCAAGATGGTCCATTGGAGTAGTCAGCCTGTGTGTCACCTATTTATCGTCCAGTAGGAGTGATAGCCAAGGCCACGGGTCATCTGTTGTGTGTAGACAGCTCCCAGTGCAATGGCCCAGAGTGATCACTGAAGCCCCCAAAATGCAAAGTGAGACCTTGGGTATCTGAGAGTGGTGATGACCTGGGCAAAGAGGGCGCCACCTGCTGAACTCCCACAAGGCCAGGGGCAGTAGTAGCACACAGCAGTTTGGGCGACTAAAATAGGGATGCATGTTAGGAGGTTGAGCCTGCTGCATCCCACGTCAATAACCTAGACGAGGATGCTGGAGCATGGGAGGGAAGCTGAGCTTGCTGGCTTCTAAAGTTCTCGGACTTTGGAGGCTTGATAATTCCGTGATTCCAGGGCGATATTGCTCCTCTTTCTACAGTTTCTATCTTCTAATGTTGGCAGGTCAAATAGGTTCTGGGATGCTGAAGTGAAGCTACTTATTACAAAGTAATTAACAGTGAGATCATCACAGATGAAGCTGGGTTTTAACAAAAGAGCTCATGGAATTTTCAGCGTTTTAAAACTGCTATCTGCACATGAACCTGAAGACTAAGATAAGCAACAATGAATAGGAAACGAGACACAACGGTTAATGTCCACACTGGCTGCCATTGGGTATCTACCTGCTCTTTTGAACCCTAATCTTTTTAGACCTTGTATTAAATACTTTCAGGACATAAGTATACAAATGGTCACACAGATTAAATGACTGTGTTTTATTTTTGAAGCATGGCTGGAGAGTCTTCTTCATATACTTTTACTATTATTAGCATTTCATATATATAAACATTCTTAAAAGTCCCATTTGTAGGTATTCCCTTCAATAAACAAAAAGGTATTCTCCACAAATCCTTAGCATATTTAGACACCTAACTAATAAAGGTGAGGTGGTTTCCCATTTTCTACACACAGTCACATGCATATGTACATACATACATACATATGTTTGTAAACACACACATACATAAAATACTTCACTTTCATTGTGATCTGACTTTTCAAGTAAAAAAATGCAGGAAAATGGGGCACAAAGTGATGGAACAAAGGCATCCATAGTATTAAATTTTACTGAGTACCTACTGTGTGTAAACACTATGACAGTCACTGGGAACAAAGATGAATAAGGCATGGGTCTGACCCTAGAGAGGTTCTAGTATGGAGTGGACAGAGGTAGGAGATATGAGGAAGATAAATAAATATATAACTATAGTTGACCCTTGAACAACATGAAAGTTAGTGGTGCCAACACTGTGTGCAGTCAAAAACTCATGTATAACTTTTGACTCCCCTAAAACTTAACTACTAATAGCCTACTGTTGATGGGAAGCTTTACTGATAACATAAACAATCAATTAACATATATTTTGTATATTATATGTATTATATATTGTATTCTTATAGTGAAGTAAGCTGAAGAAAATGTTATTATGAAAAATCATAAGGAAAAGAAAATACATTTACAGTACTATAAGTATTTATTGAAAAAAAACCCAACCTGTGAATAAGTAGACTCATGCAGTTCAAACCTGTGTTGTTCAAAACTCAACTGTAATATGTAATATGGTCATCATCAGGCGTACCACATTTAGGCACAAATAAGCCATTTAAAAATCATGTGTAAGGCAAGCATCCTCATCTGACACCAGACTCTTAACAGCACAAGACATGTTGGAACTTTAAGACTAAAGACAGTCATTTGTAATGATTGAATACACACTTCGAAATAAAAGTGGCTGACATTTATTGAATGCCTACTTTATATTAATTTTCTCTAATTCTCACAATCTTGTAAGCTTGTTTTACAGACAAAAAAAAAAAATCTAAGTTTTGGAGAGGTTCAGTGACTTACACAATGTCACAGTGGGATAGTGACTGAACTGGAATTCAATCCTAGGTCCAGACACAATTTCACACCATTAAAGCAAGAACAAGCTTGTCCAGCCTTGCTCTGCTGATCCTCGTCTCTGTAGGCAGGGCCACTCTTTTCCCGGTCTGTCTGTTCTGAGTGAGATTGGCTGCTTCCTCGTTTCTGCACGCTCTCAGCTATTGGTAGATCATCTCACCCTTGGCTGTTGAGATTGTGCTGGGGACCTCCTCTATCAATGGCTTCAAGGTTTTGCTTCCCTCCAATATGCTCAGCAAAGTGTTGGCTTCCTGCTTTCCTTGTTAACCCCTGGTGTGGCTCTTGTCGCTTTGGTTGACCCTGCAGCCTTCGGTCTATTGTGAGGTTCAGCGTTCTCTGCCGGATCAGCGGTGTGGGGCATGCTGGGGCAAAGGGAAGGGATTTATTCTACTCCCCTTGGCAAGAAGAATTGCTTCATTGTCGAGGTTAGAGTTGCAAACAGATGCCCCTTTGTCCGGTGTCATGATATTTCCTGGGTAACATCATTAAATGTTTCCCTGGCAGCAGAAACTCTGGGTCATTGGTGAATTCTCATTTAACTTCCACTGGTATGTGAGCCTTCAACTGTTTTGTTCAACTGCACTATTGAACTCTGCACATGATTAAAGTGGGATTCTTATGAACCGGATCTTTGACAAAAGAAATCATGACCTAAATTTTTGACAAACCATGTCTATTTTGTTCACATTGTGTACTTTAAGTCTATTATAATACACATGCCACACATAGTAGGTATTCAATAAATGTTTATTGAATAAATGAACTTGGAGAAGTAGTTAGTATCGTGTGTGTGTGTGTGTGTGTGTGTGTATTTTAGCAGATAGCTCTTTTTTTCCTTTAAATGGAGAAGCATAATTATCTAGGCTGATAGCATAGGCTAAAAGGTAATTTAGTTTACTCAGATTATAAGAGGTAATGATGTATAGGAAAAGTAATGAAGATGTCAGGTAGCTCAGAAGACATTTTCAGATGTGGGTAATACTATCTTGACTAAACTCTATCTCCTTCTTTCAGAGCAACTAATAATCACAAATAAAGTGGCTCTCTCTGTCTCTCTTCTTTTTCTCTCTCTGTCTCTCCTCTCCTCTCTCTCTCTCTCTCTCTCTCTGTCACACACACACACACACACACACACACACACACATACACTCACACATTTTTCTGCTCTTCCAGAAATATGTTTGGTTATGCATATAAAGCTGATATACAATTTCTAGGAAGAGCAACCTGACAGAGGAGGACTGGAACAATTGCATTGTGAGTTCCCTAGCAGAAGTCCACTGCATAAAACACTAAAAGTACTTTTCTCACTTCAAATCTCAGGACAATTTACCTTTCTGGAAAAAAAAATATATAGGTCTAGAAAAGGCTGTAGGAGGTCAAACTTGTACCTATTTTCAACAGGAATTTTGTTTCAAAACATGGGAAACATATATTTAAGGGCCACTTATTATATGGAAGGTAGAGATATTTTCTTGTCTCATTTAGTTAGTTCTGGTGAAGAAAGTGGCTTAACTCTAGCCAATATATTTCCATTTATATTTGTTTTCAAAGGGGGAATATCTTTCCTTTGAGTTTATTTAACCTCTAAAAATGGAAGGAGAAATAAAATGTGATGAAAGAAACTAAGAGATCCAAGAAACATGGAAACTACCAAATTGGTTTAAGGAGAAATAGAAAATCTGATAGACCTATAAAAAGAGATTGAATTAGTAATCAAAAATCTCCCAAAAAACAAAAGCCCAGGACCAGATATCTTCATAGGTGAATACAAGGAATGCATAGATTAGTGTGGGGTAAAGATGGGTGAGAATATTTCATATGGTGAATGGGATTTATATTCCAAGGAATAGGGTAGGTCACAGGTGGGATGGGTACAGACATTACTTGGAAGTAAGGAGCAGATAAGATGGACATGACAGGGAGGACAGATGAGACAGTGAGAATTTTAAGTGTAAAGTTTTGTGTTGTACAGGGAAAGAAATTAAGATTGAATATGTAATTTAGGACCTGACAGATGAAATCCTTAAATGCCGATGTAAAGAGTTTGGACATTATCCTATATGCAGATGGGATCCATTAGAGAATTTTAAGCAAGGATATGATATCATAAGAGCAGAATTTTAGAAGGTAAATGTAACTGTATTCAGGGTGAATTAAAAATATGGAATCATATGGGAATCATAATAGGAAGATGACTGGGGAGTAGGTTTTGATGGTAATCCAGGCAGGATTACCATGGGGTTAGGGTTATTACCCTGAGATTGAAAGAAAGGATACATGGATGTAAAACTTAGTCACCAGTAACTACAAGAGAATAATTAGACTAAAAAATTCTTTGATAATTTTAAGGTTTGTAAGACAAAAAACTAGGACAGTAGAAACTCTATCGAAAATGGAGTGACTGGGAAGAAAAACTAGATTTGGTGCATGAACACTGAATTTGATTCGACATTCAGTTTGAGATTCCAGGAACATATCAGGGTAGAGATTTCCTGTAGGGCAAATACCCAGAACAGAAAGTAGAGAATCCAGGTCAGAAGCCATATATTAGAAGTCATTGTTTGACTACTAGTGCTCTCTCAAGGTGTTTCACATACTAGAGATACTCTGGGTGAATGATTTAAATAGTATATTGCATCATTATTTAATGGGCTCTTTGCCTTTCTTCTTTCATTTGTGTATTTTAACTAAAATAATGAAAAAAAAAACTTGCTATGAGATAGAGTACCACCCAGCAAACACGCTGCTGCTTCTTCCTTTTTTTTCCCTGTTCATGCTCAGCTCAGTTTTGAAGACCTGAGAGAAATCTTGTGTGTAAGATGGTATTTGGTGGTAGTAGAAATACAAGCCAGGTAGGAAATATAAACTCAAATGTTTATAATCTAGTTGGATTTTCAGGAACATTTATAAGTGTGTTTGAGGTCCCCACTTGACGTATCATGCGAGTTGTGTGTTGCTATTTCCTCTTTGAGATGTACACTGAATATAGTTGAGATGGTTCATGTCCAGCTATTAACTAGCTCATCTGGCAGGGGTCTTGGGAAAAATGTATTCTAATAAAGGCAGTTTTCCAGTCTAAAAGGTGAGATGAGGACACTGAGTGTCAAAAGCAAACACCATAATACAAGTTAAACTAAGACAAATGAACTTTACACTTATGGTTTCAAAGGGAATATGTCTGAATACTTCTCAAGACCCAGTGGCACAACAATGCCTATTGAGTGAATCAAGAGAATACAAAAAAAATCAAACTTTTAGATTAAGATCTTACAGATAATGCAAAAAGATCCCATACAAATCTGTTAATAAAATCCACTGTCTTTCAAAAGTCATTGCCAGAAAAATGTTACATTTAGCTAATAAATGATCACTGACAAGCCTAATGCTATTATTTTTTTTCTCCTTGACATTTTTATTTCTTCTCACAAGGCTGAGTGGGTCCTCACTCGCCTTCAGTGAATGGATATCTTTGTGCTAATTCAGGTTTGTTTGTTTAATGAGTTTTTGCAAGTATCTGATTTTCCATTGTTGTTGCTATGGGTTTAGCTGGATAGTGATGGTGAATGAGATTGAGGTGGGAAGCAAATACAAAATCAGCAACCAGAAACTCACAAAAAGTTATCTTCAGCTTGTCAGCTATACTAGGAGTTACACAGAGAATGTCAGGTGGGCAGAGACATGGAGAAGATAAGAAAAGGGGAAGGGACAGGGTAATGATAAAATACTTCCCTCCTGTTCCCTTCACCCAGGGAAGAGCTTTTTTCTCATTAGGAAGACTTAGATTGAGATGATCTTGGAAGAAACCTCAGTTCCTGTCCATGAGAGACCAAAGAGTCTAACACAAAGCGGTCTTTTTCTTGACCCAACCAGCCTGGTCTCCTTAGAACTTCTCTCAGATCTCTATTGTACCTGTGGTGGCTTTTATTGAAGTTGTGGTAGCCTTTCACAGTTTATCTTTGGGAAATTTAAACCACTCTTTGTATCAAACCATTTCTTTTCACCACGTCTTTGGTAGTTTTCTGCAAAACAAAAAGGCCAAAAGAGATAATCTCTAAGCTTTCTTCCAACTATAACCTTCCATAATTTCAGGAAAAGGTACAGAAAACTATTCACTAGGAAAGAGAACTGAGACAGATGGGATTTACCCACAAGTCACTTCTACATTTTCATTCATAGATTTCGCAGCCATTCTCTTCATGGTAAACTCACACAGATATTTCAAAACTTCTACAAGCTTCCAATTTTCACATTTTTATTAGGAGTGTCCAGAAGTAGAACAAGTGCAAACACTTCTAAAACCACTGAAGCATTATGAAACTTGTTGACAACTTACATCTCAGTGTACCAGTGCCTGTTATTCCTGATAACACCCACAGATTTCCCCTTTTGAGTTTATCATTCGATAGTTGAATAGTATATCTCGTGTGCATCATCCTGCTTCTCCAAAGAGCTGTTAGTGACATTTTAGAGAAGAATGTATGCAAAATATTGCTAAGAATTTTAAATATTATGTTTCACTATAGTAATTCCTTTTTCTTTTTTCAAGTTTGCTAGAAAAGATCTGGAAGAGCTATAAAAAATAAGTAAGGATAATGAGCATATGGCGGTCAATTCTGCAGGCAGCCTTTCCAAAACAGCAGTGGATGGCAGAGTCCAATTCATGTCAGCTCCTTAAGCCTTACCTGCTTCAATAGGAGTTTGCTTAAAGATAACAAGAGGAGTGGATTACAGTGGGAGATAAAGAAAGCTCTTGGCCTAGTACTCTGTAGTATTGTACTCAGAATAAATGGAAAACATATTGGAAAATATTCTGAAAGTGAAGCTTCAAACTTTCTCCAGTAAATATTCAGCTGCAATGAAGCACTTTAGATAAACATGGCTCTGAGTCTGAATGGTGCTGAAACTTAGATAACAAAGTCAATATGGTAAATTATGGAAAGACGTCTCCTGTTTCAAAGAGCAGAAGAAAATCTCTTAGGAATATATTAGTCAGAATAAAAGCTGGTAAAATGTTTCTTAAATCAGTTCAATGGGTGATTTTGAAAGATATTTTTTTAGTCACTCTGTGTACAGGGTCTTCACAGCTTTCCTTGGTTCAGAATGACATAAGTCAAATCAATAGTGGCACTCCTTTCAAGCCTTCTAGGAAATAGCCTCCTCCTTTTTTTAACAACATAATAAGGGTTTTTTTGTTTGTTTGATTTGTACCAGTAAGAACTTGTTCTCTTCCATCTGAAACATCTCATAAACTCATTCATACACATTCTTACTTTAGATCCAACTTTTTGACATTTGACCACTTACTCCAAAATTGCCATTCCAATGACTGTCCACTCCTGCCAATGTCAAAACTAATAATTCATATGATAAAAAAATTAGTGCTATCAATTCTAAGCACCACCTTCAGAACTGTGACCCCTGGACTCCAGTGGTAATTTTGTGCTTTTTTTTAATCTCACTTTACACTTTGGTTTTCAGTTGTATTTTGCTCCTCTCCTCTTTTCTTCCCACACAGATAATTCCACCCAATTTACAGACATTGACAGTGTCTATACATGAAAGAGAGATGGAGGTAATGACAAGACAGTTTAAAACAGCTCCGTTGGTCCTCTAGTTCACCTTGCACAGGAATTATAACTATAAGTAACTTCTATGATAATACAGGCCAGTCTGCACATGGCACCTGGGGTTCTCAGACCTAAGTAAATCATATTGCCCATTACCCACACCTTATCCATGTGTAAACAATAAGGTTCAATCCAGATAAGCCTCAGAAAAGAGAGAATGTGTTACATTTGGAAGTTAGGCATGCATAGGGATCTCTTCCATTTAGCATGAAGACTGTAGGGAATGGAGTTATGGTGTGCTTTGAGTAAGCCTTGAGTAATCTAGCATTATTATCTTTTTCTTCACCTCTCCTGTTCTAATCAGTTACCTGAATCAGCATTGCAAATTCAGGTTTCAGTATGATCACCCCAACTCTCCACAGATCACTTTAGTTTTATGGGTTTTTTTTTCTTGCCTCTACCACTTCACAAGAGAAGGGGACCTGAGATTGCAGATCATGCCAGTACTCCTCCACGGACAGCAATGCCAATAAAGGGGCAATGTTGTAAACTATTAATGTCATGGATTTTGAGCCAATCTTAATCTGTATTCCATACCACTTGTGTGATTAGTGACAGCAGCAATAAAAAGAGACAACATACAGCTGGCCGAGTGGCTCAGTTGGTTAAGAGTGTGAGCTCTGAGCAACAGGGTTGCTGGTTCGATTCCTACATGGGCCAGTGAGCTGCGCCTGAGCTGAGGTGCCGCTGAGCTGCCAACAAGTGGCAGGATGGCTCAGCTGGTGAGAACACGTCCTCCTAACAAAAAGATTTCTGGTTTGTCTCCCACATGGGATGGTGGGCTATGCTCACCCTCAACTAAGATTGAACATGGCACCTTCAGCTGAACTGCCCTTAGCTGCTGCTGGGTGGCTGGGTGGCTACTGGGCTAGAAGCTGAGCTAGCTGCACCCTCCACAACTAAGATTGAATGTAAACAACTTGGCTGTTCCCCTTCCCCAATTCTCCAGCACTGTTCCTCTTCCCCAATTCCCCAATAAAAAATCTAAAAAAAAAAAAAGACAATATATCAATAATCTTTGAGTCATTAACAAAAGATGAAGAACGGGTTTTGAATTTCTCATTCTTAATGTAATCATTTCCCTCTAAATCCCAAAGACAGATTTAATGTACATTAGTTTCATATTTTCTCTGTATCCGAGAATTTTAGAAACGGTATATGCACAAAGCTTACTATATGAAGAATTACTTTCATATAACATAAGCCATTCCGTGGTTATAAGGTATATTTTAAAAGTACTGTGAAGTAAACTGTAGCCCAAATGAACCCTATAGTGGGTAGGTTACTCACATTCTTACACATAATACAGCCTTAGATTATTATGTGGAGAAATGATACAGTATGAGCCCTCTGAGGGCACTCATTTCACACATTAACAGTACTCATTCATTTATACACAGTCATATCTATTTATTAAAAGCCTAATAATATGGGCCAATGTTTTAGGTGCTGGGAATATAACAGGAATGCAAAATATGATGCTCCTCTTCTTGTAAAGTTTCTATTTTTTTGAAAGGTTTTATTGGGGAACTGGGGAAGGGGAACAGCCAAGTTGTTGTCCTTCAACCTTAGTTGTGAAGGGCGCAGCTAGCTCAGCTCAAGTCCAGTTGTCATCAGGCCACCCAACAGCAGTTCAGGGCAGCTCAGCTCAAGGTGCTGTGTTCAATCTCAGTTGAGGGTGGGCGTAGCCCACCGTTTCATGCAGGATGGAAACCTTGTTATTAGGAGCACATGCTCTTACCAGCTGAGCCACAGTGCCACCTGTTGGCAGCTCAGCGGCAGCTCAGCTCGGGCATAGCTCACTGGCCATGTGGGGAGCAAACCGGCAACCCTGTTGCTCAGAGCTCGCACTCTTAACCAACTGAGCCACTCGGCCAGCCCAAGCAGTTTCTATTTTTGAAGAAGACAAATAACAATTACAACTGCAGTGACAAAAAACCTCAACAAAAAACATATATTTGAAGAAAAAACAGGGAAAGTGAGCACAGATCAGTGACAGGTGCTGTTTCAGATCAGTAGCGGTGGGTTTTCTAATTGGATGGCACTGAAGCAGTCTTAAAGGTCATAGGAAGGACAAGTTTGAGAATCACTGAATTTATCTTCTGATGGGTTGTATTTACACAACACTAATCTAAGAGGCAATCAGAAAATAAAAATAAATCAACTATGTGGTCTAATAAACATGGATAAAACAAGTGGCTTGCAGTCTGAATTTTTCTTTCTTTCACAGGCTGATTTTACGGCACATGAATACAAATTAAGATACATACACTCTTAGAGTCACAGGCTCTGGGGGCAAAATCAGATCTCTCACTGGAGCCGCTGATGGTCAATCGTCTTTGATGATTATTACTCTTTTTTATTCTAGAAGTTTGCAGCAAGTTATAAACCCAGAGAGTAGTTAGAAACAGTGATGGCTACTGAATTCTGTCTCTCCAAGTATGCAATGAGAGAAAGGAGCCGTCACACACCAGCAGGGATCGCAGCAAACTAGATGGTGCTCACAGAAATCAGTCAACCAACAGAGATGCATTGAGTGATTTGAAACGTAAAAACAATAATTTTGCTGCTGTGTGGAGAACTGACCCTCTGGAGAAAGAGTCAAAATGGAAGAAACAGATGTGTGAAGGGAAATCAGAAGTTCAAGTTGGCAGATGCCTAAGATATGCTGAGAAGGCCCCTGGTTATGCAAGCCTGGGGTTTAGGGGAAAAGTAAGGGATGGAGGTACAAATTTTATAGTTATTAGGAACTAGATGGTATCTAAAGCCACAGACTAGATATGATTATTTTGGAGAGAGAGTAGATACAAAAGAGCAGGAGTCCTAGTACCAAGCTTTGGAGACTCCAATATTTGCAGGTCTCACAAGGATGAGGAGCCAGCAAAGAAAACCAAGGCCAGTCACATTACTGGGAAACCAGGGGAGTGTGATATCAAGAAAAGTGCTTCAAGAAGAAGGGAATGCCAATTTGTGTCAAATACTACTGCAAAAATAACTGGCAATAGTGGTAGTGTAGTAATTTAATAACAATAGCTAACATGCATTATATCCTCATTATCTGCAAAACATTGTTTTAAAGGCTTACATGGATTATACTACAAGCCTCACAATATCCCATATAATCCATCCTCACATGGAGTATCCCAGACAATCATACACGGCGGGTACTGATATTGCCATAATCTTACAGAGGAGGATACTGTGGAACAGAATATTAATAACTTGCCCCTGGTCATGCAGTCTGACTACTGGATTGAAGAAGTTGGAGACAGTCGATGGCCTTAAACAGAGCTGTTTCAGTAACGCAGCGTACAACCTGGACTGACTGCAGTGGCTTCAAGAGCAAATGGGAAGTAAGAAAGTAGAGAGAGTAAATGCAGGCATGCACACTATTGCCTAGCACTTAGAATGTTCAATAATTGATGGCTACTATTAAAATAGTACTGATAATATTTTATTGCAATCATTCTTTTAGATAGCTGACTTTCCCGCTGAACTATGAACACACTTTGTATTTTTCAATCTCTGTATTTTGGCCCTTACCTCAATTTCTCTCATCTGTTACATGTTCAGTCAGCATTGATTAGGGTTAGGATAAGGAAAAGATTAATAGAAGAAATTCATTTTAGAATGGCTTTATAGATAGGTAGAATTTTAATGGATAGAAAGGTCAAGTATAATATCACCAAAGATGCTCAGACCATTGCTGAGCTCAATACAGAAAATTTTGTAAAATGTGAAGTCAATAATTTGTCCAAAATATTCATGTGTGGGATGATAGGTCTGTCTATCTAGATCAGAGGTTCAAAGCTCATAAGCTTACAGCGACCAGACTGCAATGGAAATGAGTAGAACGTGCCAGTTGTAAGCTGGGA
Source organism: Hipposideros armiger (assembly GCF_001890085.2). Taxonomy (NCBI): domain Eukaryota; kingdom Metazoa; phylum Chordata; class Mammalia; order Chiroptera; family Hipposideridae; genus Hipposideros; species Hipposideros armiger. The sequence goes on along the minus strand of NW_017731613.1, from coordinate 1,015,688 downwards.
AATAAGAAGATTGGGGCATATTGGAGAGAAGCCGGACATTGGGCATTTTCATATGAAATCTCCCGATTTTTTAATGCTGGCGTCTAATTCAATATTTGGACAACACTGTTCAGTGTAAACAGAACACAGCTGTAGGACAGACATTGTCCAAGGGGCACTAATTTATAACGTGTGGTCTGCACAATGTCAGCGCAGCTAATAAAGTTGATTTGGTGGGAGGGGGGGTAGGAATGAGTCAAACTTACAGAAAAATAAATAAATTTGAAAACCTTTTGATATAGTATATCAGAATTTTAGATAGCAGGACAACTGTTAGTTTAAAAATAAAGCTAGAGGAGAAAAATATATATTTCAAGGCCGTCAATGAGAGTAGAGAGTAAAAACCGTCATGATTGGTTTTTAAAGCAGATCTGCCTGAAAAACTGTAGTCCAAGGAAAACCCAAAGCATGGGGACCTCTGAGGACCACTGTACGGTGTGCAATGCATCAGACCTCTCTCCCAGTTGAAGGGACACCCTTAGGCAGTATTCACAGCAGTGGAGGATGTGAGGTCAACTTCGTCTAATGGAAAAAATATCTTTTATAGTCAGGTACCTATTTCATCACTGCTTGGCACATCTCATAACTTACTGCTTATAGGTCAAAAGAATATATCTACAGAGATGTTATTTGGAACATCATATTACATAAAATTATTGCTTGTTGCAATGTTGACAAATACTATTCTAATCCATTATATATATATATATATATATATATATATATATATATATATATATTTAAGATTTTATTGGGGAATTGGGGGAGGGGAACAGTGTTGGCAAATCCGGGAACGGACAAGTTGCTCTCCTTTTGTTCTTCAGTCTAGTTGTGGAGGATGTCGCTTCACTGGCCCATGTTGCTATTATCATTGTGCTCTTCCTGGGTGACACAGATCAGTTGCCGGCCACTGGATGGCTGCTCACGGCGGCTCTTGGCAGCTCACGCCAGCTGCTGGCCGCTCACACTGACTGCCAGCCACTCACGGTAGCTCATGGCAGCCCACTGCAGCATGGGCTGCAGCCTACGCCGTCACAGGCAACTCACCGCAGCCCAGCTCCAGGTAGAGCTGTTGTTCACCATCTTAGCTGTAGAGGGCACAGCATGTGGGATCCAAACCGGGGCCCTGCTGCTCAGAGCTGGCGTCCCGAGCCAACTCTTAACCAATGTGTCACTCGGCCAGCCCTCTATCATATATTCTTAAAATGATTTTTTTTTTTTTAGCATTTCCAATTACAATGTCTCCCAGGTAACCTCAAAAGAAGTCTCCTTTCATCCACTTTCACACATCATATCATTTCTGTTGGTGGGTCTTTGGGGTTTGACATCAAGGGAGTGTGGAACTGAAGTGTTATAAGCAGAAACCAGCTAATTCTTCAATGATTTAGATGCCAACTAAATTATTTCTTTTGATCAACAAGGCAGCAGAGTGCTTTGTTGTCTGGATCTATGGAATGATATATCATTTACACACAAATAGACCAAAGAAAGATTACATATGCTTTTTAAAAGTGTATTGGTGCTGTAAGGTTACTTTATTTACATGAGGATAAGTTACAGGAAGCTGATCAACCATAATATTGTCTATCTATCCCTCTGTCTACCTAAGTCTACAGTGATTGCTTGATATACAGTTCCTGGATAAAATTGAACCAACAATAGTACATGAACAAATAAACACAGATTTACTCACAAATTTATGATGAATGAACAATGTGAAGAAGTTATTGAAAAGAATGGACTTTATTTCTTTAATGTGTTTCTGTTTTGACAGAATAATCTTTACTGGTTTGTTACTTGATATTTAAGAATAAATAATTTTGATAAGCTCCAAAGCTCAAATTAAGAATGCAAACTGATTACTGAAATGTAGATTAATTCTTAAATCATAGATAAACCAGGTATTAAACATCTAGTATAGTACTGTGAAGTCAAATTTGCAACATGACATTTCTGAGGTCTAATATTATACATAATAAAATGACCCCACAGAAGTTTATAATATATTAACTTTCTGTCTTTTTCTCTTCCAGACATAATATATGTCTTAGAAGGAGAGAATGCATACATGCTTCTTGTTTATGTTCCTGTGAATATTTCTTTCTGCTAATCATTTTTAAGCATATGTAAAACTATGTTTTAATTAGAAGTTTAAATTTATGAGAATATTAATTAAGCATAGCTCCTTGCTCTCACCATAGACAGACTTAGGGAATTACAAAATGTTACCACAGATTGTTAGAACAGAATTATTAGACCAGGAAATCAAGGGCCAAAAAAGTAACCTGCCCAAGTTTCTATAGCTAATCTATAGTAGAGTTACAACTAGAATCCTAGATTGGTTTTCCTTTTAATGTATTAACAGATACTTTTTATAATTAAAAGCATCATATTCAAATAAGACTTGAAAACTATAAATAAGATTCTAATTTAAAATTTTTATTTGCTATGGATATCAGGCCAAACTATCTTTTTAATGAAGGCACAAATATACACAATATAATCATAAAACTTAATGGATCCAGTGTTAATTTCAAAATTACAGACCAAAAAAGGAAAAGTTTAGGATGTTACATCACTATCATTTTGGAAGATGGCAAATTTATTCCACACTGAGCTCTAAGAACCATGTTATGTCTTGGAACTACTCAAGTATGTGTCCCTTCTTTTCTTCCCTCTTTCTTTGACTTATGAGGCTTCAAACACAAATCTCATTGCACTGTACAGTGAAACATAAACAAGACAGATGCTGACTATGGAAAGCCAAAGAGCATGGCAGCTTGCTTTAAATAAGATCATTTAAAAATCAATTTGCTTTAAGTTCATAAAGTATCATTTCATTAAACTGTGTTTTCATTTATGAAATGTGACTGCCATGTCAATGTTATTTTATTTTTGCAGTGAAGATATAAAAATGTCTCGTTATAATACAATAGCACAAAACATATTTTTGTGTGTGTTTTGTTGAAATAGTTTTGACATTATGGATCCCAAGCTTAATTTTGAAATTGATTAAATGAGATCCTACAGGTTGCTCTTCAACAGCACATCTGTAGGCCTGGAATTTACAGATATACTAGTTATTACTCTTATTTTGTAATCAAATACGTATTATGTAGTAACCTGTGCATAACAAATACTTGACATAGGTTAATACAGACACAGCTCGCCTGATTCTGACCTCTGCCTTAGTCACCGCTGACACTCTTATTGATTTGTCCTCTAATTTACTTTCGTTGTTGGTCCAGTGAATGCAGGCGGGGACTTTAGAGAGGGAGGTATAGAGTAGGTGAGCAAACCAGGAATGAATCAAAAGTGTGAACACCTGCCTGCTCTGGGCAGCAGTATGGTGTTGGTGGTGGCTGGGGCAATAAGGATATTGGTGATAGAAGAATCCCCATCGTGTTCTAGTCTCCTCAAGAGTAGCAGAGTAATTTCAGGTCCTTCTATATCACTCAAACACCATATGCCTCACAAACTAGAATTAGAAGCTACAGAAATCCACCTTGACTCCATATGTGAGTGTGTGTCTGATTATGTTCCCTATATACATTCCTGCGGACAGGGGGAATAGTCAAAACATCTTAACAAACTGGAATAGCCTGGGCACTAACCAATCAGGGTGGATGGGGATAGCCGCAGAGGCATACTGTTGAATATCCATTCAACTTGCCACAGACAATGTTTTCATTTTGGTCCTCCCTGCTTTCTAGGTGGGGCTGCACTAAGCCTCTTTATTTCTATTCCCAGAAGGTGTATGCCCCTGCCCTGCCAGGCTCACTCAGAGCAGGCAGGACAAGAACTGGTGATGGAAAGTTAATATTGCTTTGAGAGTCTTAATCTCTTCAACTGCTGACAAAGTTGCTCTTAATCTACCCATTACTGCACAGTTCAGTTCAATTTTTTAAAAAAATCTCTTCAGGAAAGGAGAGGTAGGAAAGAGAGTGAGGAGGAAAAAAATGGTTTAAGAATATTTGCAGCTATCCATACTCAATTTTCAACATAGACAGCCAAGAAACGATATCCCAAGATCAATTTAAAAAAGTATATTTTAACAAAGAAAATGGTCATTCAAACAATCTATATTTTTAATGCAAATTGTATAAAATAAAGAGGAAGTATTTGGATATTTAGTCTATTCAGATAAATGACAACTGTTGCGGTGCCACCAGTTTCTCTTCTTCAGATGTTTGTGTCCTGATTAAACCCTTATTTTCTTTACGGTCAAATCAGTATCTCCAGCAAGTTGGTGCTCTACACAAAAGCACTGGTTTCAGAATATGGTGCCCCGATACACTCAAGGGCAGATTCTAGCTCAGAGAAACACTAATAATTTTGGCTAAATAGTTAACAATAATGAACTTTTTTTTTTTGGCTGTGACTTTTATTTAAATATTAGAAATAAAGTTAATATATAAATATGGTAATAATTCAAACAACATTGAAAAAAATAAAATGAAAAGTAAAATCTCCTTTTTCCAGTTCTAGTTCTCTTCTGAAAATATCACATAATTTAAAGTTTCTTGTTCATTCTTCCAGAATAAAAAAGAAAAAAATGGAAAGAAGGAAAGAAGGAGAAAGATGTGTACCATGGGATTATTCTGTGTAATCTTTAGCATTTGGGTTTATTTGCTCTGCAGTATATCTTGGAACCCTTTCCCTCTTTAGATCATTTAAAAATATTTTTGCTATAAGAATTTGCAAATAATCAGAAAGGAATAAAGTTTTTGGTATAATAAGTGCCCATATATCCCCATCTTGATTAAGATTGTTAACATTTTGCCCAATTTGCTTATCCTATCTTTCAATTGCCTATTTTTGCTGAACCATTTCAAAGTAAACTGCAGATATCATGACACTTCATTCCTGAATACTTATGGGATAAGAACATCATCCTGCACAGCTATTTTTGTACTTAACAAAATCAATAGTGTGTGTGTCTCAAATATAATATCCAGTAACTACTCAAATGTCTCCAATTATTTTCCAAATGTATTAATAGATTTTTGGGGGAGGAACTTTTATTTAATTAAGAATCACACCTTGATATTGAATTTCAACTATAATTTAATATATATATATATATATATATATATATATATATATATAGTCATGGGATATAAAGTACAGCATAGGACATATAGTCAATAGGTATTGCAATAGCTATGCATGGAGTCAGATGGGTAAGTCGACTTGCTGGGGTTATCACTTTGTGAGGTGTGTAAATGTCTAATCATTCTGTTGTTTTGCACAACTGAAACTAATAAAAAAAATTAAAAAAAGAATCACACCTTGAATTTGGATGTAAAATCTCTTGTAATCTAGAACAATGCTCACCTCCACACTTTTTTGAAAAAAATCAGAGTTGTCCCCCCCTTATCCATGGGGGATACCTTCTAACAACCCCAGTGGATGCTTGAAATCACAACTAGTACAGAACCCTAAACATACTATGTTTTTTGTATACATGCATATTTATGATAAAGTTTAATTTATAAATTAGGCACAGTAAGTGATTAGCAATAACTAATAATCAGAACGATTACAACAAAAATTATAATTTAATAGAACAATTATAATAAAAGTTATGTGAATGCTGTCTCCCTCTCTCCAAATAGCTTATTGTACTGTACTCACCCTTCTTCTTGTGATGATGTGAGATGACACAATGCTTAATTCATTATATGTGTCTCACATAGTTTTGTCTCGTACTGTAACATTTCGAATTGGAAAAGACTTAATACTACATAGAAGGAAATGCATATGTGAGGAGATGAAGGGAGTGACTGATGGGGGCACTCTGACGTAGTGTTAGGCTACTGTTGACCTGACAACATGTCAGAAAGAGGTCAAACTAGCACGCATTTCTTTTTCCTTCTTCACAATTTCATGAATAGAGGATTTGTTCTTACTGTAGATTTTAGCAACCTCAGGGTATGACTTTTTTTTCTTATTAAGAATGTTCTTTATTCTTTTATCTTAAAGAAAGTACTTTATTATTTCTCTTTGACATATCTGAATTGCCAGCATCACTACTCTTGCACGTTTGGGCCATTATTAAGTAAAATCAGGGTTACTTGAACACAAGCACTGCGATATCACAACAGTTGATCTGATAACCAAGATGTCTACTAAGTGACTAATGGGCAGGGAGTGTATATAGCATGGATACGCTGGACAAAGGGATGATTCGTGTCCCATGGGATGGAGCAGGTCACGTGAGATTTCATCACAGTACTTAGAAAGGTATATCATTTAAAACTTCTGAATTGTTTATTTCTGGAATTTCCCACTTAATATTTTTGGACCACAGTTGACTGTGTGTAACTGAAACCACAGAAAACAAAACCATTAATAAATGGGGTGGGGGCGACTAGTCTACTGACTTTATGAAGCGATCCAATTGATTGTTTCCTCAGCATATTGTTTAACTTGTTCCTCTACTCACTTATCTTCTTTACAATCAACTGATATACTTACATTTCATGAAAGCTGCAAGTGCATTTTATGCATTTAATCTCATTTAATCCTTACAACAACTCTAAGACATTAAGAATACTAGTACATCTAGTTTACTGATAAGAAAATGGAGGTTAGAGAGGTTAATTTGATGCTCCAAAGTCATACATTGTCTGTGCTTTCTTCCCTGGTCATGATATGTGTCTCGCATAGTTTTGTCTATTACTGTAACATTTAGAGTTGAAAAAGACTGAATTTTTATAGAAGAAAAAGAGGCCCAGAGAGACCAGTTGTGTGACATGCTTAGTCATGTAATTATTTAGTACATAATTTTCAAATGTAAAAAGGACTTAATGAGCTTGTGTCACTGGGGAAGGTCAGCTGGCTTCTCACAGGGTGGCATTACATTTGTAAATCTGCCAAGGTACAGAGCAGTGTTTACAAAGTATAATATGCAAGGTCATGAACAATTTTAATTTTCATAGTTATTTATTCCAGTACATCTTAAACAAATAATATAACTAGTATACTAACCCCCCAAATTATTGTTTAGCCTGAGGCTGTGTTAAAAACAAAGGTGAATTACTTTAAAATAAATTTTAAAAATGTTGATAAAATAATGGTATAGGGAGCTTAAGTTAGAGCAAAAAAATCATGATGCTAAAGAGGGAATGACTCCATACAGGAGCTCTGTCTTTCAGGGTGAGCTCATATTATTCTAATTAATGTACAAAACCAGAGTGCATATTTATTAATTCATGATGAGAAATAGAACAATTGTGTGCACTGAAACTCTCATCTTTATGACAAGTAAATTACCAGCTGTGTGCAGACCTCAAAATTAAAACAAGCGAAGTTATCTAAATGATTCTTAGGCTTAATAACTTCAAGTAAAATATGCCATTGCATCCATCTTCAGAACACTGCTGGACTTGCCAGTGGGACCTTTACACCGAGGTATCACTATCCACAATTTCCTAACTCTTAGACTTTATAAGATGACCAATTCTCTCCTCTGGTTGATTAGATATGCTCACATCCAATATAGCTAGTTACTCGGAAGATTAGATATGCTCACATCCAATATAGCTAGTTACTCGGAAGTCATGTCTAAGAAGATTGTTTGCCTTTTTAAGGAATCATAACATATCTCTGCTCCGATCCATCCTCTGGTGGATATATAATGTAACTCAGAGAGATTTTTTTTATCTCTTTTATGCCTAATTCATGGTCGTGTCCAAACATTAACCATTGTTACTACCGATCTTTGCAAAGATCGTCAGCTTTTTATCTCCTAACCCTGTGCATTTTCTTCTATACCACTTAGCACTATCCACGTAATTTCCTCAGAATAAATAATACTTCCCATGCTAAAGGATTGAAACCTATAAAATTCCTGATATGACAGATTATCACCTCACTCCTTTGAACATAAGCAAAATATGTAATAAGTAAGATATAGACTTTTACTGCCCATAGTTAATACAATAAAGATGGAAGCATGGTAAATTGCTACCTAAGTCCCACAAAATTTAAATAATTTGTCCCTAGCTATCCTTCCTCCATCCATGTTTCTGTTGCATTGACCTACTTCAGTGATGTTAGAGATACAAAAGGTTTTGAGTGAATTCTTACTCCTATTTATACTCATTCGGTAGATCTAAAAATGAGGATTTTAAAACCCACTAGCCAGATTGTCTTTTAATTGTACCATTCTACATAAATCCTGCTGGTAACTGTGGATCAGTTACCTAGGGGCCAAGTATGACCAACTTCCAAGTGTACATCTTCAAAGATTGGCCACATATCCACCTATTTTAGGGTAGGGGCTAAAGATACAATCTGAGTTTAGATTGAAGGGTAAAGCAAGTCAGATTTCCAAGTAAGGGGAATGATTGTAAAAGCAAATATCTCAACTCTGTCCCCCCAAAAGTTACTCTCACAGATTTGAATGGAGTTAAAGTGGAATCAATATGTGTACTGATATACAAAGGGCTACCTCCACTAAAAGAGTTTTAGTTTATTATCCCCAATTTACAACAGGATACCATGTTAGAAAAAAGAATTCTCGGTCAACTGCACAGTGCATACTGTTAAGAGAAGGAAACGATAAGCCATAGACTGGGAGAAAATATTCTGAAATAACATATATGATAAATGATTGCTCATCAGAATATATAAAGAATTCTCAAATCTCAATAATAAGAAAACGACCATCATAATTTTTACAAAATGGACAAATAAATTAAACAGAAACTTCACCAAAGATTAGATGCAGATGAAAAATAAGCACATGAAAAGTAATTCAAAATTATCAATCACTAGAGGAGTGCAAATACAAATCCCAAGATACCACTACATACCTGTCTCAAAATAAAATTCTGACACCATCAAATGCTGACAAGGATGCAGAACAACTAGAATGTTCATGCATTGCTATTGCTAATGGTACAGACACATCAGAAAATGATTTGGTAGTTTATTAAAAAGTTGAGCATGCACTTATCATATGACCCAGCCACTCTATTCCCAGGTATTTATCCAAGGGAAATGAATATATACATCTATATGTCAGATGGCCTTAAGTACAATGGAGGCAACAGAAAAAGCAGAAAAGATGGGTAGGGAAAGCCAGTGGTGTGGAGGTGGGTGGGGATTGTAAAGCTTTATCATGAAGTCCTCAAAAGCACATGTGCCCTGCTCAGTGCCTGGTACTGGAGATAAAACGACGAGGAACAACAGACACGGTTCTTGCTCTCCTGGAGCATTCATTTAGTGAAGGAGAGGTATTAATTAAACAACTGTATAAATGTGAAGCCACACACTGTAAAAATTGCTTTGTCTTTTGAAGAAAATTGCATGAGAAAAGGGTTCTATGATCAAATAAATCTTATTAATATATCAACATATTAAGAACCCCAAGAGTCTCTATAGTGCCTATAAATATATTTAACTAAATATTTACCAAATGTATTTGACTGTGGAATAATTTCTTAATTAGCACCTCACAGCATACTATATGCAAGAGACACATGAATACACATACTATATTTTTTCAATTATTCTCATTTTCCTCACTCAATTGATAGCACAGGAAGATAGAAGGCAAGCCAAAACCACTAAGGAAGAAAAATACAGCTTTGCTCAATATTTCTGTTTCTCGGTCTTTTAATAAAATGAATAAGGATGTAATAAGAACCACGTGCTTTCTCCAGATCTATTTCTGATGAGAGCTACCTATTACATTTTTCAGCTTCAAAATATAATACCCAGATATCAAACTTCTTGAAACGGAACCATAAAGAGCACTGGCCGAGTGGCGCATTGGTTAAGAGTTGGTTTGGGAAAAAAAAAAAAAAAGAGTTGGTTTGGGACGCCAGCTCTGAGCAGCAGGGCCCTGGGTTCGGATCCCACATGAGGGCCAGTGGTGCTGCGCCCTCTACAGCTAAGATGGTGAACAACAGCTCCACCTGGAGCTGGGCTGCCATGAGTCGCCGGCAACAGCGTAGGCTGCAGTGGGGCTGCAGTGGGCTCCTGTAAGCTACCGTGAGTGGCTGGCAGCCAGTGTGAGCTGCCAAGAGCCACCATGAGGGGCCATCCAGTTGCCGGCGACCGATCTGCATCACCCTGGAAGAGCTCAATGATAACACCAACATGGGCCAGTGAAGCGATGTCCTCCACAACTAAACTGAAGAACAAAAAGGACAACAACTTGTCTGTTCCCCTTCCCCAATGCTTTTCCCCTCCCCCAATTCCCCAACACAAATCTTAAAAAAAAAAAAAGAACCATAAAGAAATATTAACTTTTACTTAAAGGGTTTGTTGTTGTATATTGCAGGATGGAACAAATTAGTTAATATATTATATTGTTCAATGCAAAGGTTCTTACTGTGGGATAAAGAAAACATAAATACTTAATGTGGGAAGGCAGAGAGGATCAATATGGAGTTGGATTAGAATTAGAGCTATCTTTATGAATTTATAATTTAAAAAAGAGCCACTGTCACTTTTTAAAAATAAGGGAAAATATGGTATTGTACTTACTAAAATATTTTTTATTCTGCTCATGACCAACTTTGTTTTTTTTCAAATCACCTTCTCTGTTTCTTTTTCTTAACCATATTGCTACAGTTTCGGTTGAGCTGAAAATTGTTCTGTTGAAAGTAAAATTGTTTTGGAGTTTTTGGCAACCATTGCCATGCCTTAGATTCTGAAATTCTTGATGTGGAAAAAGAAAAAGCATAAAGCAGCCTATATGTTGACTTTTCTATTATCTGGGTGCTTTCTAATTTATATGACCTGGCTTTAAGCAGAAAGCAAACATTAGAAATATCTCTATACTCATTGATTTCTGCAGCCTCACCTTAATTTGTCACACCCAGAGATAATTTTGAAGTAAATAGGCAGTTATTACATAAGATGGAGAAATGAAGTGAGAGAAGGAAACAAAGCCAGTTTTCAAAGATTAAAAAGAAGAAAATTAATTACAAGCAAAGTGCACAGAAACTATAGTTTGGAATGAATCACGCCACACAGTTAATTATAACGCTGATCTAAAGCTCTCCTTTGACATGGAAAGTCGTTAGTGGATTTTTTGTTCTGAATGTGAAAGTACAAATCAGTGTGTGGGTTGGTTTGGTCTAATGTTTAATATCCAATTTCTTCCTCTGATTTTTAGTCTTTTATATTTTTATTTTACTGATCAAATAATCATATTGTATGAGCACTGATCTCTGCTTTGTACTGTTTCATTAAATACTGATGTTTGGTGAAAACAAGTGTTTTAGCCTGTTATACAATATTTAAAAGCACTTCAAATAAAGAAATAACAAAGCTGTTATAAAAGGATTATCCTGGTGAAGGTCAGGGTGATTGTGGCCAGGTTGGCAGTGCCTCAAAGGTTAGCCATACATTTTTATTTCTATAGCATTTTGTGGCATTTGCAGTTGCAGACTGGTCTATACTTACAAAAAAAAATAAAAAGTACACGTCCTGGATTTTAAATTGTTTGAAAGAAAAAGATGGAAGGGTTCATACTTTTCTATTTTACTTTCACTTTCGTCTACAGAACTCCAAAATTTTTCTGAAGTTAAAGGAACCTCTATGGCAAGTTATTTGAAGAAAATAAAATAAAATCTATATTCCTCATGATGCATGCCTGAGATTTATTCTCTAATTAGTCTTGGCCCTCTGTTCCTTATGGAATGAAATTTGACCTAAGGGAACAGTAAATACTTTTGGCTGATAGAAAATCACTAGCTGGTTGATCAGTTGGGATTGACCAATCTTTAGACACCTATTCAGTAATTTTTTAATGAAATGTGTAATTATAGGTTATTTCCTAGTAATAAATACTAGATGTTCTTCACGGTTTAATGTAAATAACAAACTAAAGCAAACAGGACTTTGCAAGAAGAACAAATAAACTAAAAGAAATAGAAAACTACCTCCAAACCCCTAATTAAAAGAGAAAAATTCTTCCAAATCTCTTTTCCAACATGACAAACCAAAGAGCTAATACCACATGTTAAAAGCCATGCTTGAAAAGAGACTGAAAGACAGTCTAACATACAGATATAGTGAATGTAAATTAAAATTTTAGGGTTAGATAGGACTGGAGTCAAATTCAAGCTCTAATAGCTGTTTGACCTTTGGCAAGGTGCCTAAACTCGATTTTCCCACAAATAAAATGAAGATCCTATCTATGTCATAAAGTTGTTTTGAACATTAAATAAAATAATATGTAAAACACTCAGCACAGTGCTGGCACATAAGAGAATTATTGTTTTAACTATAATTACTATGTGTGTTTAGTAGCGGTTTCCTTTCCTTTCCAGTTCTGTACTGCACTGTCCTGCGTTTCTTGGGAAAACTGTGAGGAAGCATATTCAGGAAAGCTGAAGATTCAGCTCTTGCTTTTGAGGAATTCCGGCATAAATGAGAGTGGGAAGGTATCAGTGGTCAGGGGTCAAAAATTAGAATTTCATTACTAAGTTGTTCTAGAAGACCAGGGAGAAAGAATGTACCTGTTAATCATCCGATTTAAAGTAGGTGCTTCCCGTTATTATCTCTCATAATATCCTTTTTGTGCATTGTGCGTTGTAATAGCTTAGTACAATTAGTAGTTAGTTTAATTTATTCACTTATTTATTTGTTGAATGCCTATCACTCTTACTGGACTGTCAGCTGCATGAAGATAGCCTCTTTTATTGCTGATGTATACCTGTCCCTAACATTGTGTCTGGCCGTTGCAGCCCCTCAATAAATATTAGCTTACCTACTGACTGATTGGATGAATGAACAGTGCTTTAAAGTGTTAATTGCTTTTCACTACACAAAAACCTGGCAATTGACAACTAGTAGCTGGACAATACTCACCTTTGTAAGACTTAAACCATTCATCAATCCTACACACAGCCCAGAGGTTTGGGCTGATGACACTTATGTGCAACATACAATAGTGTGACACAAATACTGTTGGCATGATGCCACCACACAAGCGCCTGCTTCTCATGACGCTTCTGTTATGACCAGTAAGGAGCATCACTGCTGAGATCTGGGGAATAAGGTGTACAGACACAGCATGATAGAGTAAAATGACCAGAGACCGAATGACTATTGTAAAGGAAGACATACACACTTGCCTGCCCTGGCCAAAAACGTTTTTGAGCTTCATGTGCAAACTTAGTCATTTAACACATATTCATTGAGCACCATCTCTGGATACTGAGGTAGGCACTGAGGATAGAATGCAATACGAATAATTCACTAGTATCATGTTGCAATATAACAAGGCAAACAATGTTGTTATTTCTCAATATTGGGATCTCCACAGATACACACACACACGGAAAATTGCCACAAAAAATATGGGAAATTCCATCCACCTTATTACCTAGATGGAACCAGTTACTATTATTACCTCTTAATTTGTTTCTTTATCCTTCAAACTATATTTTCTCAATGATCATGCCAGGAAGAAAAAGGCAGAATGCAATTTACACATGGGTTCATGTCCTTAAAACATTTCCAAGTACAGAAGTATTCTTTCAAAAGGCCACTGTGTTGATCAGACACTCCACTGGATGATGGGTGATTGAGACAGATCTGGTCCCTGCCCTTGTGAAGCTTAGTATATAGTCTGGGGGTAGGGGCAGTATTTAGACAAATGATGATACACAAATATATCATTGTAAATGTCAGAAGCGCTAGAGAATAAAGTAAAAACACTAAGAGGGCATTCAATGCGGGGCGGTGGGGAGACAGGGGAAGCCAAAGATAATTTTGAACTGGAGTGGTACTTGTGAGAGTCATCGAAACACAGGCGTGTTTTAAATTAAACCCATGGGAAAGATCAGGTTCTTAATAAATATATGTAGGACAGAATAGCACTAAGGCAAAAAATTCTTACAAGTACCCAAAGGAGGATGTTGCTAGGCATCCAGCAACTGGATTGCAGTATTCCAACACCAACTTGTTCTAAAACTGTGAAAACCTACAGCACATGAGAGGGAGAAAAAAGTCAGCCTGCTCACCTTTAAGCTCAATTTCATTCATTCCAGCCACATTTCTATAGGAATATTCTTGGTAAATAGCAATAATTAAGATTGTTGAACATTTGCAATGAGGTAGGCTTAGAACCAACACTTTATATGCATTATCTCGTGTGGCTTGAGATAGTGTTACGTGCTATATACACACATCATTTAACCGTTTGGATGAGGACTCTGAAGTTTAGAGGAGTTAAGCAATTTACCCCCAGATCATCTGGCCAGTACAGGGGAGAGCTGGGACAGGAGCCCAACTCCTGCTGATACCACACCAACAGTCTTCAATAACTGAAATAAATCATTCATCATCTAAAAACAGATTTACTGCCATTTTCTTGTTGGAGTGTGTTTGTATGTGTGTGGTGTGTATACGTAGGCTGAATGAAAGCTGTCAACATGTGATCAAACATTATGAATTTGATAAAAGGCATTGCAAAGGAATCACACTTTTAAAGCTAGAGTTCACCAGTTCTAAGACAAAGGACTTAAACAAAATTGCAATGTTGAGAGTCCAAAAGATTTATTTTCAGATAGAAAGAGAGAAACACACAAGCTGGCAGCATTCAGCCCACTTCCCCATTACTTTTTCTGCTTCTAATGTGGTTGTATGAAGAATGTGATGGTTGGAGCTGGGACAACCATCTTATGACCATGAGGCTTTAAGTTTAAAGTGGAAAAGCAGACATGCTGAGAGTGGGAGACAGAAAAACAAGAAAGGCCTGATGTTATGTATTGAATGTTTGTGTCCCCATAAGATTCATATCTTGAAATCCCATTCACCAATGTGATGGTATTAGGAAGTGATTGGAATATGAGGGTAGAACCTTCATGAATGAAATTATTGCCCTTATTAAAGGAACCCCAGAAAGCAATCTTGACCCTTCTGAAATGTAAGGACATATGCATAGCAAGAAGACAGCCATCTATGAAGCAGGAAGCAAGCTCTCGCCAGATACCGCATCTGCCAGCGCCTTGCTCTTGTCCATCCCAGTCTGCAGCACATGGGAAGTAAATTCTTGTTGTTTATATAAGCCACTCACTTGATACAATTCAAACTCATTTTAATGATGTACACACACACACACACACACACACACACACACACACAAGCAAACACTTAATAGTTTCCTTAGGGAAATAATTACTGGGTCAAAGTGTGTGATTAAAAACTTTTTACTATAGTAGTTTGCAAAATTGCTTTCTAGAAATGTCCTCTTAAGAGAACACACTTAAGAGTTCCTGTTTCCCTACATCTAACTCTTTGGGAGATTTAATCAATGTTTTAATTATTGCTAGTTTGAAAAATTACATATTCAATCCCCTTTTATTTTAAAGAGGATTTAAAAATTTTTTTCCTATTGTAAAATTCACATATAAGTATTACAGAATATCTAAAAGCTACCAATAATTATTTAATATTTTTGAAAAGCAATGGAACGGATGCACGAATTTTGAAAATTAGACTTCAAGACATAAAGAAACCTGGATCACTTACCGTGTGCAAAACAAGTATAGAACCAAGTGGATTCAGTGTTTTAATGAAAATTACAACACAGAGGATTATCAGAGAACCGGTTAATTTGCATTATGCAATTCTATGCTGATTCAGAACATAAAAGCACAGCAATCAAGCTGCAATAGGAATCATACTTCATCACTCAAAAGAAAAAAAATGGCTTCAGTAATGTCTTTTTAAACCATTTGACTCTTGGTTTCAGGCAAAAAAATTAAAAGGTTAATTAATGTCTTATTTATTATAAACATATTACTACTGGGAAGAAAATATTGAATTTTTAGATCCACTATTCATAAATTAACTATCTAAGGATAAAAGCTACAAACTGGGTCATTTATAGAAATTGATAATTTTCTTAACTGCCCTTTCACAATGAAAGATGGATTTGCATAGTGCTTTAGAATGAAGTAAGTTAATTCTTTTGTTTATCCACAGGCTATCACCAACCCCTTAAAAAAATCCCACTGTTCATGATTATATATAAAGATATTTTTATAAGCCTTCTTCCAGGAATGTTAGAAACTAAAGCAATTCAGCAACAGGCCACTTGTTCTCTTTTTCAAATTAAACAATCTGTTAGATGCTCTTTTCCATCAGAGAAGAAATATGATGAATTTTATTTCCCAGACTGTAAACGCTTTTTGAGTCTCCATGTCTGAAATGTTTCTGCTTAAACTTGACAAGGGGAAAAAAATAACTTTCATAAGGCAAAGTCATTCTTAAGGTTACAGTAGAGGTGCTCTGGGTACACTAGCCCAATTTCATCACATCAGCAATGGAATATGACAGAACTACGACATGGATATTAGATGCTTGTTTCAAAACCACCGGTTTCAAACACAAAAAGATTAGGCTTTGCTAGGGAAAGAAAATTGCATTTTGGTGAACTGCAGGTCTGTGATATTGTTATTAATTCATTTGCATAAAGCTTTAACTTGTTTGGCCAAGAGGAAACTGTGTGACCTTAGGGCACTCTTCTACCTCAAAATTTGCTTGGTCCACTGAAATTCTCAGACACCCCCTCTTACTGAGCACTGCAGGCCATGCCACTTCTTAACTACAAGTCCCTGGCAATGTCTATTTATACTATAAATAATGTTTATATTTATATAGTATTATACTTCAGAAAGCAGCTATCTTGCCAGGGCATTAATGCAGAAATGACTTTATGTGACTTTTCAATGCTTTCATAAGTAGAACTCCAATATGCAACCTGGATTTGGCCAGAAGGAGAATTTTCAGAAAATGAAAGAAAATGATGAAGGGGCTCCAGGTAACCTCCTGAAAGGACAGCTTGCTATACTTTAACTGGTATAAAATGTCATATCATAAAAGATCTAGTTTTTAAAAACAAACATATTTTGAAAAACTGTAAATATGCCTAGGGTTGTTCTATCTATTGCCTAGGCAACACGGCAGGTGAAGGGAAGCACTTACACAGCAAACTCAATCAACATAAGAATTAATCAGAGGATTGAGGTCTCAATAGTAGTTTTGTGTTTTTGTTTTTGTTTCCCCCCCCAAGTAAACCAGGAAGAGAATTTCTAAAAACAACTTGTGAACTAAGAATGGTTCCAGGACCCCATCTAACAGTTGGCTTGGCTTGTGACACCGATTTTGTTCCCTAGATTCTCAGATGCAGATGTGCTTTCCTCTGGGCTCCCATCATTAGCCACAGACACTTGTTCCAAACACAGAGACCTGTCCCACTCTCTAGATTTTGAAGTCTGAGTTGGTTCAAGGTCGAATTTGTCATGGAGGCAGACATTTTGGAATGATTACCACCCCCGGCTGTGGTTTTTATTTTCCACTTGAAATACTATTAGGGGAAATCTCATGGTTATCTACGTTTAATGACAGCCTGCTATAGCAACAGTTCCTCCTTGGATCAGGGGAGTTTGTCAGTCTCCTAGGGCTCTGCGTTGACATGTTTGGATAGTAATAGTGTAAGTTTTGAAGTTGGTAGTTGCACATAATTTTGATTAGGAAATGGTAACAGAAATCTGGAAATTTCCGGAAACAGAAATCCCAAAAGGATATGGAGATAGGTTTTCTATAAAGAACTTGCATTTTTCCAATGTGCATTGGAGAAAGCTCATTACAGCCCATCACAAAGACAAGCCCATTGATTTTAGGTACAGTTGAATTTCTCATTATCTATACTCTGCCTGCTTGTAACAAACCATCCAATATGTCAACAATTATGTGGTTAATCTTTCCATACCAACAAAATGCATCCATACAAACAGGATCAATAGGTTAGTCTTTTTCATATGTAACCCTTATCCCAAATCATGAGGTGACATTAACTAAAAGACAGCACTGCCTCCCTATTTTTTTTCTTATCCTCTTTCAGTCTTATCCTTTCTCATCTTCCTCTCAGAAAAATAAAATATCTCTTAATAATTTTTTTGCAAAGGTTAGCACTCAAGCTTTTTTTAATGAAATAGTTTTTATCTATCTTTGAGTTTTCATTTCTCTACCTCTTTTAACTTCACTGTTTTGCTTGACTTGTATTATTTCTACTTCTCTCTGGCAAAAGAGTGGTCACATTTGGCCTCCAGTGCTTTCATTCCACATCTATTCCTTAATGATCTCTCTGCTCATTTTCCTTACACTTTTCCCACTGTGGTCAATACTGTGTGTGGTCAGTCCTCAGCATCCATTCCATTCCTTTTCCATGGAGAAGAAAAAGAACAATTGAGGGAATTAATTTTATTGTGATCAGCTTTTGGGCATTCCATCTTCTTTGCCAGCAATTAGTTCAAGAATAGTACATGACACAATGATGGATAATGAGATATAAGAAGATATGTGGTGCTGACCTCTGGGAATGTTCTCCCTGTCTCTTACTAGAGAACACTTAAAGCTAAGCTCTCTGTTTCCCTCTTGACTTGAACAAGGTAGTATGTAGCAGCCACTGGAGGTCATTCTAAATTGAAGGGAAAGTAGCCTCAGGATGAAGACAACACTCTGGATGGTAGAGCAGAGAGACAGACAAACTCTAGGACCTGAGGACATTATTGAGCCACTGGACTCATCTTATGCTCTGCTTTCTTATTGTTTAAATCAGGTTGACTTGACTTTTCTGTTATTTGTAGTCCAAAGGACCCAAACTGGCACACTTTGCAACATATATTACTAGCTGGAACAGTAAAAACTGTCCCATTGGTAAAGACAGCTCCCAGTGAGAGCTAAGGTTTTACTTTTTTATAGTTTCCCTTTAAATCTTAGTCATGAAAACACAGAAGAAAATGGATTATTATTGGTCTCTATATCTAAATAGCTTAAATATCCACAAATATGTATACGATCATGGCAACTGGTCAGCCTCTGGTTAGGTCAACAATAATAAGCCACACAGCAGCCATGAGATTGTAAAGATAAATAAGTCATGGGTCTTATTCTCAAGAAGGAACTTTTAGGATGAGAATGGGCAATAGATAATAAGTATAATGTTGTTCTTCTAATGATGAACTACTCTAGGATCCTTAGGAGTCAACCCCATCATTGAGGTAATGAGGGCCTTTCACCTGCCAGGTGAGACCACATCCATCTAGAGGACATGATATTAGTTATATTTATGAGACAGAGAGAACAATTCTGAGTTAAGGGTATTGATGTTAAGAGGCAGTTCTTAATCTCAAGACTATGACTCTTTAAATCTACTTCTATCATAGATATGGGCTGTCTTCAGAATAGTTAACATTCTTGGGGCTATCAGGGCTATTTCAAGTCCAATATTCAGTGATCAGGACCATTTCTCATCTGTGGATCTAAGCATTAAAATTTTTACAAGCTTTAAATTTTAAAATAGTCATAATTTTTCAGACTATTTTATTAAAATGTGCCTTTATTCATCAGTTTTTTCCCAATTATCTTTCCCAATGTGTGTATAATTATACACATACAAATACTAACTAAATAAATACAAAACTGAAGGAGATCAGAACATGCCACTCCAAAATATGCTGCTTCGGCATATGACATTTTGAGATGAGACTGATTGAGAAACAGCAGATGCAGGAAGGGCTCTCTGACATCCCCCTTTCCACCTAAAAGCAGGGCACAAATTTCCCATGAGAAAGTTACCCTTCCTGTACCAGGAAGAGAAGAACATTTTTATCACAGGGGGCAGAGAGTGGACACTGAGATGAATCTGTACAAACAAGTCTTCCAAAATAACCATTATTTTCCAGTAATTTCCCCCCAGCTTTTCCTAGTCATTGTCCCAAAATTTACTGCCTCTAGGCCAAACCCTTTTTCGCTTGTCTTGCCATATCTCCACAATTTACCGTTCTTTGTTAAAATGTTGTGTCAGCCCTCAGACATACCTGCTTCTTTTGGTTTTCATTTCTTATATATGAAGCCCTTTGTGTACACATACAAATATTAACATCATACAAAATTTGTATACTTTTCTCTTGTTAATCACTCTTTTGTCAGTTTAATTCTCAGGCCCAGTCATATAACCTAAGCGGGCAGAGGAAAAACAAGTCTTTTCTCCTTTACACTTCTCAGCTTACCAAAAATATGGCTGTTTGGACATATTGCAGTTTCTCTTGAAAACTTTGTTTCTGTATTTAACACCAAAAACAACTAGGAAATTTATTTATGTCAATAAAAATTGATTCTGGTCATTTCAGATGTAAGGTAGCCCTCTAAATGTCTGATCTGATGATTTGTTTTCTATTGCATTTGATGTTTTCCATCATGCCAATAGTGTAAAGATCAGAAATAAAAGTAAACATGAACCTTTTACAAATATTGTATCAGCACCTCATACACTTTCCTCTTTTTTAGTACTTAATGCTACATGGATAATTCAATAGTAAAACTCATAGAATCAGTGTTAGACATAACTCTTTGGAAGGGAATATGTTATACAATCATTGGCAGATTAAGTGCACACATCCATACACACACACATTAAATTAAAATTTGTACACTGAGGATATCAAAAGACTTTAAATTAAAAGATCAAGAATTCAACCTCAAATGTAAGAATTTCAACTCTCTAAGGTAATCAAGGCATTTTACAGCTGTAATGTCAAATTAATTTGTATCAACATATTAAACTATGTTATAGGCCAAGTATGCCAAATGGATATACATTATAAAAAAAGCTTTAAATGCCTCCCATGGGGGAAAAATAACTTCCTGAATTCCTATTTGCTAAGCAACTTCCTTCCCTATTAGTTATCCTCTTACATTTGTTTAATTTTGATGGATTAAAAGCCAGTGTTGTTAATTTCACCTTCTTTGTCTCGGGTACCAGGTAATCATAATATTACCAATTTATATATTTTGCTACACCTTATTTAATTTACACAGGCAGTTAGACATATCAGCATGTTGGAATGCCTTCTTTTCATAATTTTGTCTATGTGAACACTGTTGCATAAATCGTCTGCACTAGAGGTAGCCATGGGTGAAATGGCCTTTCTTATTAAATGTCACAAGATTTAATGTCACAGTATAATTGGGATGGAAGGATAATTGCACTAAGCTCAACATGTCTTTTTCTGCTAACACATTATTAATCCACAGGAGTGTTAAAATATGTTTAATAAAGGCCCCATTCACATGGAAATTGTTGGCACTTGCTAAAAATTACACTGTTTCATTGCTCAGCTCTAAGAATTTCTAGTAGAATTCACAGCAAGTTTGATTTTCAAGTAAAATTATAATAGGAGTCCATACTAAAAACGTTCAACATTTGTTCTTAAAGTATATTTTTAAAAGGATTAAAAATGGTCTTGTGCTTGAAGTACTAATCTATTCTACTATTACACTGGCTGGGCCATAATTCATGCTTAACAGTGCTTTGAAAGGAAGTTTGAATCTGTTCTTAGCTTGTTACTCGGTCTGCCTGCATTCTCTCATTCTCTCTCATTCACTCTCCCTCTCCCTCTCCCTCTCCCTCTTCCTTTTCTTCTTCCTCTTCCTCTCTCTCCTGGGTACACAACTAAATTACATGTACTAGCCTCCCTTGCAGTAAGGTAGGGTCATATGACTGAGTTTTGACTAATGAATGTGGGCAGAAGTCATGGCCCATAAAAAGCCGTTTCACAATTCTACTTGTTCTCTTTTATTCTCTGCGTAAAACAGAAGATCCAGAAGGGGACTACAAAGCCAGATGCTTGCTGAATATCCACACTGAATTCTTAGTAAGCAAAACAGGGAAAATTATAGTGTTAAATTTCTGAGAATGTAGGACTGATTGCAATGCAGTTAGATCATCCTGTCTCTTTTTCTTCACTTCTTTCCTTCCTCCCGTCTCTTTTTCTTCACTTCTTTCCTTCCTCCCCCTTTTTTTCTTTTACCTTTCTACAAAGAGCAGAATCTACCTACTGAAGAAAAAAGGAAAAATCATCTTCTAATACTCCATGTTTCATTATCATTGATTCAGTAATGACTTTAATTAAGCTACTTAACTTTGTTGGGTTTCATATTTCCAAGCATTAGTCCAAGGATATATACTAAAAGCATTTCATAGAATCATAACCCAGGGCCTTTTGCAGGCAAACTCCTTCATTTATATGCCTTCAGGTAGACTCTGTCCCGTTAATGATACAAACTATATATAAATCTTCATTGTTTTTTAAAGGAGCTTATGACAAAAGAGTGCATCCTTATTTCAAAGTGTAATCCAGCATTTACAATACTGTTCTTGGTGAAATTTACCTGGAAAGAGTCTAACCACCCTGTAACTGTTGTTTCAACACATTCACATTCATCTTACTTTCAATATAGTTCTTCCTATCACTGAGAATACCTTAAGTTTTCCTCATTTTTTTTCTTTTCTAGGCTAAAATAAATCACACCAGCCTTTTAATCTTTTCTTATAAATGAATTTCCAAACTTCAAACAGTTCCAACTTTCATAAGCCACAGTCACATAATTGATCTATTTGGTAGAAAACTAAACTGAAGCAGAAAAGAAATCCATCCAACCAGCTGTTTATATAGATGGAACTACTTCTGATTGAATGTTCCTTTATGTCAAATAGTTTTTGTAGCCATAAAGAACAGAATCTGAATCAGACAGAATACTCAAGGAAAACGGTAGTGAATGAGTTTAAGGAAATAAATATTTTATGGGTTTAAAGTGTTATATGTCTATGCATATTGTATAGTACAATTCTTTTAGATTTAATTTAGTTATAATAATAGTTGTTTTCAATTCAGCTAGGCACATTCCCCATAGGTTTCTATCAATTAAGTATATTTCATCAGGCCAGAACTGAACATAATTGAAACAACTTAGAGGCAAATTTGTCTTAATTTTATCTTTGTAACTGTCCAAGTGGTAAGAATTCACCATATCCATTTATTTAGAAGAACCAGGAGAAGAAAAGTGAGTTAGTATAGAACATTATACCATGGAAATTATTAGAAAATTTAATCCACTTAGCCATATAGGCTTAAAAAAATCTTCATAATCTTAAAATAATAGGAAGAGGGGAGGGAACTCAATCGGTAGTAGAGCTATAAACCTTACCGAATAAATGCATAAGCAGTTGTTATCTCCATTCTCTTTCTCTGGCTTACTGTGGAAATAGGTAGACTTGGATCCAAATCCCACCTCATCCATTTATTAACTCCATAATTTAATATCTCTGATCATCAAATTTTTTAATTGACAAACTGAGGATAATGATATTTAACCAGCTGTGTGGTTTAGAGGTTTATATGAGATAAAATGGATAAAACACGAGAGTGCCTGGAACATAGCAGGTAGTTGTGGTGAAATAAAGATGCCTGCACATTCTTGGCCACTCCTCCCAATCTATTTCTCCTCACTTTGAATCTGAGCCTCTCGTGAGCCTTGCCTTCTCCAAAAGAATGCAGCAGCAATGTTGCTGTATAACTTCGAAAGCTGGGACTTAAAAGATATGCAGCTTTCACTCTCATGCCAGGAATGCTCCTTTGAACTCAGGCAACAAGCAATGAGAAACCCGACACATACAAAGTCCATGTGGAGGAGACTCAAGGAACTTGGGTTGACAGCCTCTTTTAACGGCAAGGACCAAGCACCAGCCATGTCAGTCAGTGGGTCACCTTGGACACTCCAGGCTACTCAAACCTTCAGATAACTTCAGCCCTCAGCTAACACTATGGGGAAAGGAGAACCACCCAGCTGTGCCTGATCAACCCACAGACTCAAGAGATAATAGTTTGGTTTTCTTAGTCACAAAGTTAAGCCACCAATTTTTAAAATTTTGGGTAGTTTGTTACATAGCACTATATAGCCAAAATAGTGCTCAATAAATAGAGCAATTATTACTATTTATCTCCAATGATGAACAAAAATAGCTTCTGTGCTCTACTTAGAAGCTTTAGGGTCAATGTACCCTGCACGGCCACTCTATACCAAAGCACTGGGGATGTAAAAAGTAGGGGCTTTGAAAAAAAAAAAAAGGAAAGGAAATTTCAGTTACATAAAAGATCTCTAGGGCTGGCCGAGTGGCTCAGTTGGTTAAGGGCTCGCTCAAGAGTGTGAGCTCTGAGCAACAGCAGTTCGAGTCCTGGCCCGAGCGGAGCAGCCACTGAGCTGCCAACAGGTAGCAGGATGGCTCAGCTAAAAAAAAAAACAAAAAACTCTAGAAGGACTAGTGCTTTCTTTCCATAGTAATCTCCACTGTAGTGTATATCCCCTCATTATCCCCTCATTATGTCACACACACCTGTGCATTCTTACATGGTGATAAATTGCAGGACAGAGAATACGTTTGCCCTAAAACCAGACATCACAACCTGTTTAAAGAGCAAAGCTCTCAAAAACTCACTCGCTCTTTTTTGCCTAAGACCTCGGATTTATATTGTTTGTCTTCCTGTTCCTGGTCCCATCTTTCTTCATGGACATCATAGACCTAGCATCACACTTGCCTATCTGCCCCCATTTCCTACCTTTGTACACTTCATGTACCTTCCTTATAGTAGTTTTTAAACTTCTCCCTATGCTCCCTGTCTCTCTCCCTCTCCCACCATTGAGCTTGACTAGTTATCTCCCTAGATTTATTACATCTACTGGACACTAGTTTTAGATTTCCAGTAGTGGCCTTTCTTGCTGTACCCTGAATCATTGTTGCTATGCCCAGTGTGGCACTAAATATGGTATTATATTATCTTAATTGCAGGTACAATGTGTAAATGTACAATGTCTTCTTTACCCAGGACATGAATAAAATTACAGTAATCTACACAACAAAATGGTTATGTGATTCTAGGTAAATTTTCTAATGGAGGTGATAGTATCAAAATATATAACCCAATATTCAGTAACCAATCATACTCTGTAGTTGATATACAGCCAAGTTTCTGAATTCTTTGAAAGCTCCTGCTTCCAGGGGAACAAATTTTTGCCATTTTTGGTGGGGTTTGTAATCAAATATAATAATACGGGGACAGCTGAGCAATTATCATGGCATGCTTGCCCTGTTTTGGGAGCTACCTTTCCTTTACCAAAAGAGGTCACAACCGATTTAGGAACAGAGTACTTATTGTGTATTTGCAATGTGAAGAAAATAATTACTGTAGATTATAATGGTTTAAGATTTTTAGTATGAACAACACATTCAGTTCAGGAAATTTCGTCTCAAACATAGTAATTATTTTAATTATTCCCTCGCAATTCTTCTATTGAAATTTACTTTTTGTGTTGTTTTAATTGAAATAACTCAATTAAACCATAGAAGTTTTAAATTATTCAAAATTGCAGCAGTTTTTGTTCTATGTGGCTTTGAAAAAAAATTTTTTAAGCTTCAATTTGAAAAAATGTTTTACACATTTATTCTTCAGCAATGTGTCTCCCCCATGCCTCAATCTACATGGTGACAGTCTTTCACATTTCACAATAGCACACAAGGGAAGGGGATTCAAGCTGAGATCCAGGAAGACAAAGAGGTAAGGATCACAATCAGAGGCAACATGGACTTGAACAAGTAGTCTAAGAAAGCAGCACTAACAACTTGTTAGCATCGTGGGTAGAAATATTTAGATGACTAGCTTGTAAGGATCACAGGTGCAAAGGAAAGGACTGCCTAGTGATGTTCCTTTCATCTTTACCTTTGTGTAGAAATGTTCAATTTACAGACAACTTCCACATCCTTCATCTCATTCAGCTTTTACAACAACCTCATGACTGAGGCCAGGACAGTAACGTTTCCCCTTTTTCACCTATGAGGAAACCGAGGTTCCAAAAAGATTGCATTTTCCTAATATTATACTTTCATTAGGAGATTGGCCAAGATATAGCTAAAAAGACAAAGTTGGTATTTATCTATGCTTGGGTCCTTCCCCTGTGTCACTTTGTGGCTCGAATTTTGAAATGCACAAAGTTGTGAGTGGAGGTGGATAAGGTTTAGAAATCACATGAAAGATCACATCTGACCAATGCTGAGGAAGAATTAGAATTGGTTATCTTAATAAAAAATACGTTTTCTAAATATTTCTTCACTGGAAACTTGATAACATATGCAGTGAAAACTACACCTGTGTGCTCTTCCTGTTTACTGTCAAGAGGAAAGAAAGCTGAGGGAGCTGTCCAAGCAGGAGATGTGGCATTAGTGGCATTTTATTTGATTATGCTAATTATTGGGTAATGTGGTGACCTCACTCATGTGGATATGGTTCACAGCCAAACAAGAATAATTCTTGCTAAAGGAATATTATACAAAATATTATCTTCCCTGCTTTGTAGCAACTGGCATTTGGGACCACCCCATCTAAATAGTCATCTCTAAATATACATTGTTTTCAAACTCAAGATTTTGTAAAGGCAACAGAAAAGGTTAAATGAACAAATGATTCCTGAGTTGAAACTTAAGAAGGAGTTAAATATAATTTGAGCCTACAACAAACATTTATATGGTTAGGGTAAATTATTTAATTCGTTCTCCCGAGAAATTATGGGAACCTTTAAAGAATTGTACCCAATAGACATGTTTCTCATCGAGACTAGTGTTAGTATTATACTTTTATCCTTGATCATTGACCTATTTTTGGCTTGTTGTGAGCCTACACAGACCTAGAGTAGAAGGCCATTTCCTTATAACAAGTCCTTTAACATAAACTGCAGATTATCCTGCAATTCTTTGTTTCTGAATTTGTAGTTATTTGAAAATAGGTCTTAGCCATATTTCTAAAGTGAGTTTCTTTCATTTGATATGCTTTACAAATTGCCCCTATTGATGATTATGACTCTGGAACTCTATATCCATGTGGTCCTGCGGTTCTGTCTTTCCGTGCGCTTTCTGTGCTGGGAGCTCATTTAGCTCTGGAAATGCTAACGGCAGCCTCTGTAAACTGCTGTGTGTCCAATCTGCCGGCTATCTTTACTCAGCTCCTTCATGGTCCTATGGCAATGGGAAGACGTTTTATAGTTCCTGACTATTTTTAAGAAAGAGGGGTAACTTTCAGATCAGTCTGTGATAAAAATAAATAAATAGTCTCTCCAATTGTAGCTATTCTGTGACAATATTTTTAAAATTGTAGTTAGAGACGTATGGGTCCAAAAACCTGCATAGAATATGAATCCATGCTTGAAACTTTTGTTTATACATGGTAACTGGGTTTTTTTATATATGACATACTTATTATTTTGGATCATGATAGAAGCAACTTGGAAAATTATTTTTCTATGTTATTAAATGTATAATATTAACCATCTGACTATTGGCAGATAGTTGAGATTTTACTCTTAAGCTTTTCATGCTAACCTCTGGCTGTATCTGTTGAAGTGAACAGTTGAAACAATTACATAGGACTTGTGAAGAAAATGATTTTATTATTATTGTTTTATTTTTTTTTTCATGTGGGAGTCAAACCGGCAACCTTGCTGTTAACAGTGCACACTCTAATCACTGAGCCACGGGCGGCAGCTCAGCTTAAGGTGTCGAGTTCAGTCTCAGCCGAGGGTGGGCATAGCCCACCATCGAACAGGCAATCTTGTCATGAGGAGCACTTGCTCTCGCCAGCTGAGCCATCCTGCCACCTGTTGGCAGCTCAGCGGCAGCTCAGCTTGGGTACAGCTCTGGTGAAGCTCACTGGCCCATGTGCTCATGCTCTTAAGCAAACTCAACCAACTGAGCCACTTGGCCAGCCCTGCAGAAAATTATTTTATTTGGTGTCACTGGTCAAAGACTTTTAATATGGGACAGTCTGGTATGTAAGAAGACCCCAGGCTTCTAAGCTACCTGGCCTTTGGCTTCTAATCTGTTTCTACCATTTGCTTAGCTGGAGGCCTTGGATAAGTCACTTAATTTATTTGAGACTTAGTTCCCTCATCTGTAATATTTGGGATAAAAACATTTACCTCAGATGGTTGTTATAAGGATTAGAAAAATGCATGTAGAACACTTAGCACAGTATTTGCACACAGAAAGTGGTCACTAAATGGACACTATAGTTCTAACAGTGGAAGGCTGGTTTATAAGAAGTATAAATGCAAGTTATGAAGATAGTAGAGCAGTTTCAGGTTAAAGTAAATGTGACCAGAGCAGATTTAAAAAACATGAAATATTTAGGGAATTCAAATTATTTAACCTGGAATTGAGACAATGATTTAAGTACTCTTCTCTATGATCTGAGAGGCAAGTACAAAAAATCACAGGTCAAAATAATAATCTGACAGTATAAAATGTAGTTAGAAATAAAAATAAATTCAATTTAAAAAATTAAAAGTGACTAAATAGTTCAGCAATTTCACTCCTAAGGGTGTGTGTGTGTGTGTGTGTGTGTGTGTGTGTGTGTGTGTGCGCGCGCGCGCGTGCACGTGTTCAAGAGAAATAAAAACGTAAGTTCACAGAGAAGCTTGTACATGAGTGTTTACAGAAGTATTATTTATAGTAACCACATGGTGGAAACAACACCTTTTGAATGAGTAAACAAGGGTTGGATAAGCAAAATGTGGCATATCCATATAACATATTATTCAGCTATAGAAAACAGTGAAATACTGATGCATATTATAGACGAACCTGAATAAACCTTGAAAATATTATGCAAAGTGAAAGAAGTCAGTCGCAAAAGACCATGTATTATATGATTCCATTTACAAAATGTCCAGAATAGGCCAATCTGGAGAAATAGAAAGTAGACTTGTGGTTGCTTCAGGCTGAAAAAATGGGGGGCGGGGGGTATTAGTGTGTAATAGTGAAACGGTACAGGTACCTTTTTGAGGTGATGAAAATGGTTGAAAATGGACTGTAGTGATGACTGCACAATTCAGTGAATATATTGTAAACCATTGAATTGTTCCTTTTAAATGGGTGAAGTATATGTCAATGATATTTCAATAAAGTTGTTAAAAATTAGTAGCTAAACATTAGGAAAGGCTACAAAGCATATGAAACCTTATTACTTTATGGAGCTGGCCTCTCTCAATAACATTGTGGACTTGCAGTTGTAAAGGAAGGGTGATGACTAATTCTGGGGTTGTAATCATGGCTATTTCTTAGGTTTTTGCTGCATTTTGTCCTACTTTGGTTTTAAAGATCATTTCACTCTTGATTGTTCTTTAGAATTTTCCTCCTTTAAGAAGCCTTATTATCCTATATCAGCTGTCTCCATACAGAAGGGAAATAAATAATTTATCAAGTAACACAAAAGTAGACTGATAATGTATAACATCAAATGCTTACAAAGACATGCATCCATGTGGAGACACATTTATGCTACATACAGATAAAAATGAGATTAACATCCTATTTTTGCTTATTGCTGTCTTTTCCCATATCTGTAATTAATGATCCTCAACCAAGTGTTTGATATCTTGGATACAACTAACTTTTTGACAGAAATAACCTGTCAGCAATGGGAAACAACACAGTGCAGTTGGTAGCTCATTCATATTGTTCAATTCTGTAGCAATAAAAATTTTAGGAGTATACATTGTGATCAAGAATCTGAATCTGGTTTATGTTTATCTAAAGTTAGGACTATATCAGATGTAAAATGAAATGTTCTACTATAAACTGACACACCGCTTGGTGACACACAACAAAAATATTGAATTTGGGGATATTCTTATGAAATGTGGAGAAAAAAACACCCCCAAATATCACAGCTTTTTCAACACATGCATCATAAAAATTCACCCTTCGTTTGCCACCTATGCGATGTAAAGTCTTGATTTAATAACAAAGCTTATAATGGGCTCTGCAATGTGCTGTGCAGATGAAGATTTTGATATTATCATTAAAAACCAAAAGCAAAAATGCAATCTGTTCTTAGATTTGTTATCTTCATACAATGAAATCGCATTAGTTTTCACCTCCTGGGTTATTTTCTCTTCTATTATGGATGCAATATACTCCAGACTCTAAAAGTCACAAAAATATAATGAAGAATAATGAAATTCTGTTCATCATAAAATATTATTAGTTACAGTAATTTTTGAATCAGAGAGAGCTGAATATTTTACAGTATCGAAAGCAAATGCAGAGATAGGCAATGCGGAATAATAGTAAGAGTTGTAAATTGGGGAGCCCTAGTTTTACTTCTACGTGGCTCACTTATAGCAAGTTGTGATTCTCTGAGCCTCCTTCTTCACATTAGTAAAGAAAAGGCCATTTAGACCAGATGGCCTCTACCTACATAACATTTTTTTAAAAGCTTTGGCAGTCTATGATTCTGTGATATGGCACTGGATAGTTCAAAAGATTAACAGAGAGAAGAGAATGTCCTTTCTACCACATTTTAATTAAGCCACCTTTATATTCGAGTTTATCTGCTAAGAGTTTTAGGCAGTTATGATTTTAAGCCAACAAAAATGGAGTAATTGAAGCCAGTTCAGGTATTGTTGCAAAGCAGTCTATTATATATATAATAAACACTTAAAGCTCATAAAGAAAAACCTATTTTGTAAGACACCAATATTGGACACATCGTCTGAGAATGTGTTAAGAGAAAACCAGTTTACTTTAATTCTTCATGGTAGAGTAAGTTAATTATACTTGAGTCTATATCTGAGTCTATGATATAAAAATTTTTCCAAATATTGTTTTAGAGGTTTTACTTTTGGGTAGGATTCTCTCTCTCCATATTATGAGCACTGTTCTTTGTAAGTGATAAAACTTAAATTTTACATAACACCTGATATCTGAGGCAACTCACATTGAATCTTTTTACCAATAACATTGGCTGTGTCTCCCTAACTTTAATGAACTAATAGTTTATTTTTACAAATCCTTAGAATATTAAAACAAAAATGTTCTATAATATGTAGTATGTACATAAATATAATTAGATATAGTGTGTATATATATAATATACATATATTGAGAGGCACATACATGCTATACTTACATACATACATACACACATACACACTAGAGAGAAGAGAGAAACCAGAATTGAGCATTCGAACATAAAGGTGGCTTACATTAATTGATTACTCTCCATTTCATTTTGCTTCAATTTTCCAATAAGGGAATAAATGTATTCCATCTGTCAGTCTGCATCCAAGTGACAGGTTAGAATTGTCTAGTTTGTGTAGGCAGTTGTCAGTAAGCAGGCCTATCTTAGATTCTACCTTCTTACCACCACTTACTTCCTCCTATAAATATCGAGAAATCCGATGAGATTTAAGTTTCTGAACATAGCTTGGGGATGCTAACTATCTTTGCAGAGGTAAAGTTGTTGCTAATAGTCAAATATTACATTATTGGACTTTCATCTTTATGTGTTTATTTTATTTTATTTTTTCCCTCAGCAGAAAGAGTGGCCTCAACATATATCTACAAAATGGTTGCCTAGATTTGGAATCAAATATGTCTCCTGAATGAAACTACAGAATCCTAGGGCTTTAGCCTCAATAACACCTCTTCTAAAATAGTACCAGACAGCACATGGCAGTGATATTTGCAAACTGGAGCTAATTCAGGGAAGATGAGTGATTTGGCAAGATACGGAAATCCCACCACTCTCACATTTCTCTAAGACAGAAACAGATCTTCTTCAATGTCAGTTAGCAGCATTATTTCATACTGATTTTACACATTTTACATATTCTTCCCCGGATGGTAGCTATAGTAATGGAATATTAGAGAACTGGAAGGATATTAAATGGCCCATTAAAACATGACAATGGACACACAGTATCAACATTAGTGAATGATGCTCTGGAATAGTAGTCATTAAATCCAGAGTTTTATTCCACCACTCACTAATTGTGTACCTTAAGGTAAGTCATAGGTGCTCTAATTCTCACTTTTACCCTACTTAAAATAAGAGAGTTGGATGAACTCTAGTGTTTTCCAGGGCCATTTTGACATTTGCATAATCTTTTATAACTTGCAAAATATTCCTACAAATCTCATACCATGTAGTTCATACAACTCTGTTTGTTATTTATGCCATTCCTATTTTACAAATAACTTAACTACATTGAGGGCTCCCAAGGAAACCTTATAATAAATGTGTCCTTTAAAATTATTCAACTGCTGTGGACACTAACGTGGTCATCTTAACACTTATTATTTAATAGTGTTACTGTTTTCTACAATATTCTTTGTTAATTTTTATGTTATACATTATAGGACATAAAACTATGGGACAGAGAAATTAGGTGGATCTCAATAATAAAAATAAGAATTCTACTGTTTATTGAAAATTTACTACGTGGCATATGCCATACCAAGTGTTATATACTGGTTATTTCTAATTCAACTATCCTTCAAGTGTGTAGTAATATTATCACTGTTTTACAGATTAGAAAAAATGAAACTTGAAATAGTATTACATCTTCAAAGGTTGTGCAACTATTGGGTTGTCAGAAAGTCATGACATATTTTTTCTATGTTTTTCATTGCAAAAATGTGTCATGACTTTTCTGACAACCCAACAGTATGTGGTAGGGTCATGTTTGGAACTTAGGTAAAAATGACTCCTAAGCTGGTGCTCTCTCAGATACAGCACATTATACCTCTCTTTGTCAATCAAATGATCAAATGAACAATTATGTAAAAATGTGACCATACATACAGTCCAATGTTAAATTCAATAGGCGCAGTTAAATAAGGCACCTAACATCTTAGGTATTTCCTGCAAAATACGGGTATTCTCAGCAAATGGCCTGTCATTTCCTGAGCTAGGTTGTTCTCATTCCGGTCTTCTCAATAGATGCTCGAGGCATTGCCTTAAAGTCTCAATAACATGAACATATTCATAAAATATCTATGCTCTTCTAGGGCTAAAAGGAAGAAATTTAATTTCCCTCCTTAGGGAATCAAACTGCAAGTGCACAAACTAGTAATTAACCATCACCAACTGATGTGTTATACTGCTGAACGAGGAGACGGGGGAGTCCTGTACAATTAGCTCTTCTAGGAAGGCTCTAGGAGCATTTTCTTCTCTTACAAAACAGCGGTATTACAAGGTAAGAAGATGAAGTCAAAAGAATTCCAAACCTTAAATCCCTCTGGGATAAAAGAGAATAACTATTTCATGCACATAACAACACAGAAAGAGACAAATCAGCCCTTTTAATCTCTCTTGCACAGGTCTTTGATATTTTAAATTAGAGAAACAACTTCTATCTTTATTCTATCAAAATACATAAACCTATATTTCAATTCACATAAGTACTGAATTGTATGCTAGTCTCATTTTGGTGACATTAATGTTGGGAACTGTATTTCTAAAGTGAATAATTTAACATTTTCCCCTCTCCCCCATGGTGAAGTCATCAGTGAAAGACACTGGCCATTGCTAGGAGTTTCCATGATGTATTGAGTTTGGAACTCAGTGATTCTCCAGTTTATTTTTTAAATGGAAAACAGAATAAAAAGTAGAATATTTTTATAAGTTTCTCTCTCTCTCTCTCTCTCTCTCTCTCTCTCTCTCTCTCTCTCTCT
>NW_017731613.1:957232-982239 GCF_001890085.2 Hipposideros armiger | reverse complement strand
AATATTTTTAAATATTCTTGAACAATCTGAAAGCTTTACTTACCCATGATTTAACAGAACCAGCTTTGCTCTAAATGTTCTTAATTCCAAGAAGAATTAAAATAGCAAAACAGATTAATGAGACAACACATGATGTGGGTGGGTGGTCTGGAGCAGAGAGCCACAGTGACTTATTTTTGTATCTTTTTGCCTACAGCCACAGTTTTAGCCTTCTAATGTTCACCTTTTAGTGTCATCTTCATCATGACCCTTTTCTCTGCCCCCCGCACCATGGGCATATTGCCCTAACTCCTCTGCTTTGCCTCTAACTCGCAATCTGCTCATGCTCTCCTGTATGCCTGACTTCTCGCTCCATCGTTAAAGTTCAGAGCAAGTAGCTGCCTATACCTTAGTCCATTATCCAAAGTTGTCATACGCATTTAGAATGCAAGGCTGTGGAGGTATAAGAGAGTAAGTGGCTACCTGATTTCAGACAATTTAAAAAACACTCTGGAAAAAATTGTCTTGATATAATGACAAATCAGGTTCTATGATATATATATAAATCATAGTTTAGTCATGCACATATCAGAAAACATATGCATTATTTTACTACATAGTCACAATATGTTAGACAATTGATTAATCCAGAATATTATTTATAATAATACTGTCCTGATTGAAAAAGAAATTTATGGAAATGTGCAATATCCAGTAAAAACAAAAGGATCTATGACTTATTGAACACTATGTGCTAAGGGATTACTCTGCATCCATTTTCTAATGCGGCCCAAGTAGGAAGCAGCAAAGTCTCTGATTCTGACATGTACACTATCTCACCTCCGAAAGCAAAAGTTACCTGCATGGACGGTAACCACTATTAACATACTGTATTCCATCCTTCCAATCTTCTTCCTGTTGTGTTGGACATCTGTATTTAAGTGGGTATTTTTCTGTGAGTCTGGTATATAATAAGCATTCATTTTGATCTCATAGATGTATAGATATGGTCAAAGCAAAGTAAGCGGAAAATTTGATTTTCTATTCGTTTGTTTTCAACTCTATCCCTTGGATGTTTCATCCATTTTCATGGTTTCAGCCTATCTCCTCCTGATAACTTCTCAATTTTTACCTCAGGTACTTGCCTCTTTCATCTTCAATCTACTTTAGTTTTTCTCTATTGCTATGTTTTAAATCCATCATTCCTGAAAACTCCCTTGTCAAATTGGCTTCTCCTCCTGAACTCACTGTGGTTTAACCACACCATCCATCATCCAACCTGGAGACCTTGGCACTGCCCTTGACCTAACACTTCTTCACCTACATCACCTCATGCCAATGAATTTTGATTTGAACCTCTTCTAGTATTCATCTCTTCATTTTTACTACCATTAATTTACTCCAACAATTTTATTTCTGATTAATTTTTAATCACTAAAGCACACATGAATTATTTTTTATAAAATTCCAAGTATATCAACAAAGCTAAAATCATTTGACTACTATTTTAATCCTAGTTCCCTTGTCCACTCACTATAACCACTATCATGAATTTAATGATACACTTACAGATGTTTAAAAATTATTTTAAACCAATAAACTTTGCACCCATATAAAATAGATGGAATTATTGTGAGTGAATGTGTACATTTAATATAAATGATATTTGTATATATGTGTATTTCTTTATTTACTCAATAATATCTTTGGATCCATTCATATACATACATACATACATACACACATACATATCTATACATACAGACATAGCCTCCCTACTGGTCTGTTTGTCTGACCTGTCCCTCTCTACTTTAACTCTCAAGGCAGCAGCTAGAATGAACCTGTTAGAACATGGGTGAGACCAAGTCACTGCTCTAGTCTACACCCTCCAGTGTTTCTGTAAGAGATAAAGGTTTCCAATGGCCTTCCATGTCCTGCACTGTCTGTCTAACCTCATCAACTATTACTCTCCCTCCCTACCTCACTTTACTTCACCCATACCACCTCTTCACCATTCTTTGACATGTCTGACACGCCCCCAAGTAAGGGCTTTTGGACAGCAAATCTTAAGTCAAATATCACCTTTGTAGTGAGACTTTCCTGCCACCCTGTCTAAAATGTCCACCCTTGCATATACATATACTAACAACTTCCCAATTTCCCGTTATATTGGGTTATTGGAAAAGTCATGATGCATTTTTGCAACGAAAAACACAGAAAAAATATGTCATGACTTTTCCGACAACCCAATACTTAGAAACATCTAGCTTAGTATTCTACTTATCTTTTTTTATTAATTGTGTCCTCCCCTAGAATGTAGATTCCAAGACGACTGAGATTTTTTTCATTGCCATAAATCTGTTGCCTATCAAGAGTGCTTGGCACAAAAGAGCTCAATGAATTTTATGAATGAATGAATGAACAAATGAATGAATGAATGAAGCCCTGTCAATGAGGTTATGGTATGATATAGACCAGATATCACTCTTCAGTAGAGTGTTTTTATTGCAGCTACTCTGCAACATAAGCATTATGCCATAGACTTTGTAAGTGGTACTTTGTTTCAGCATTAGCCTTCTAGACATTAACTTTTTAATTTCACACATATTTCTTCAAATAATGTGAGTGCTATTTGAGTCATGTGGACTTTTTAAATAGCATGGTGTCAGGAAATTTGTAAAGCTGTATTCAATTTTGCCCACTAATGAGGCACTTTAAATGGTCCAGAACAGTGGTTCTTAATACTTATGATCATAAATTCCTTGGAGAATCTATTGAAAGCTTTTATTTATAATTCCAAGTCATTTCAAAACAGGAGGTAAGGTGGTTAGCAGATGTAAGCACAATTCAAATGATTTTTTAAGATAATCAAATTAGGCAATGGAGAGAGGAGAAATAAAGATGGGAAAAGTGATGAAGTTAAGGATAGGGTTGATATACAAAATATGTACCTTAAAGCCCTGTAGAGTCATTGGAGATAAAACCAAATTTTATTGCTGAGCTTCTTATTATTCTGAGTACTATGCCTTTCAACACTAGTGAAATAAGAATAAAATTCTCGAGTTTGTGCTATTAAGAAACTGCC
This sequence comes from Hipposideros armiger, assembly GCF_001890085.2. Lineage (NCBI taxonomy): Eukaryota > Metazoa > Chordata > Mammalia > Chiroptera > Hipposideridae > Hipposideros > Hipposideros armiger. The sequence goes on along the minus strand of NW_017731613.1, from coordinate 979,175 downwards.
ACTGTTTTATTGTATCTATAATAAATTTCTAAGTAGATTACAGTGATTTTTTTCCAAAATAATATATATAATTTTAATGCAATCTAATAAAAACAAATGGTACTAGTGTCAGGATAGGAAGAGAGATTAACGGTATGAAATAAAAGTCTAGAAAGAGACCCAATTATATCAATAGTGTGTAATAAAACATTACATTTGTGGGCAAAGTATAGATTATTGAACAAATCGTATTAGAATGAGTAGTTATTTTATTTTTAACTTTTATATCTTAATATGCAAAAGTATATAAACCAGTGTACCCTCCCCCTTTCTCTCCTCCTCACCCAGGAGCTATCTATCACCCAGGCCTAACAACCTCCACCCATGGCCAGTCTGCCCCATCTACAAATTAAATCTGCCCCCCTATATTATTTTGAAACAAAGTAGATAGTTATTTTAAAAAACAAAAAATTTTGATCCCTACCTTACACCCTATAGCAAAATTAATTTTAGACAGATTATATTTTAAAAGTAAAATTAAAATCATAAAACAATTCCAAGTAATGTGCACTTTTATGAAAACTTGGTGTAGGGAAGGCGCTCCTCAGCATAATAAAGAAGGCCAAAACCAGGAACAAAAAGTCTGATAGGTCTAACTACTTTAAAAGTTTAAACTTTTATATATCAAAAATATAAAAAAAAGATGTCTAACATACTTATAAAATGAATATATGTATATATAGATACATTAATAGATACATATATAAATGGATATACTCATATATAAATATAATATATCTCATATATATAAATATAATATATGTGCCTATATACAGAGAGGGGGAGACAGAGCACAAGATAGAGCAATAGTGAGCTTATAAATTAGTATGAAAGACCTGAATAGCATAATAGGGACAAATGTCATAAAGAACCAATTCTTCCCCCAAAAAATTCAAATATCAAGAAACACATGGAAATATTCAACTACTTCAGTAATTACATAAAGGCAAAGTAAAATATTGAGATGCCATTAAATCTGATAAAGATTGAAAAATAATAACCATTGTTGGTATGGGTATGGGAAACCGGTGCTCTTATATGCTATCGTGGGGAGTGCAAATTGCTTAAATTTTTCAAGACAGTGATTTAACAGTTTGCATACAAAGTCGAAGATTCCATTGGCTCTATCAAGTCTTTCAGCATTTAATACACATAATAATTTGCTAACTATACAAATGTGTGACATCTATAATAGTATTCATTAACTTTTTGGTTTCATTAACAACAAGGTTAATATTTGTGTAAGAAAGAGACAGGAAATATATACCACAATCTTATCAGTGGTAATTATGGGCTTTTGTGATTTCAAGTGATTTAAATTAGTCTTCTACTTGTGTGCCCATATGTTTTGGTTAGAAGCCCTATTCGGAAACAACAGGCATCCATCTCTGGGTATCGTCCTGAGAGCTATTTTCAGTTGCACAGGGGGTTTCCTGGTAGCTGAGAAGAGCAAAACATGTTCAAAGGGGTGCAATGACTTTATGAGCAAATTCTCATCAGTGCCAGTAATTTCTGGTCCTTGTTGAACAGTGCACTAAACTTGCATCTAATGAGCCTTTGTGATACAACATGGCAGCTATTTCTCTGACTCCACAATGGGACATGAATTCTATTTCCAAAGAACAGTAAAATAATTAATTAGGATTTCCTCTTCATTAAACTCATAAGGTTGTAGATTTCTTTTTTTCCCTTAAGCTAGCATAAATATATTTAAGTGTCAGGCTGAAAATTTTCCAAATAGAATTAGTAGTGAACAGTTTAATATAACTTGCAGAAATTTAAGCCTAAATTTCAATGATATAATTCAAATGGTAAAGTGTAGAAAATACAAATTCAGTTTCAATGAGAACAGACTTTATGTCCCATGACTTTTGAAGTAAAGACAATTCTGCTTTAATTAAGAAAAAGTCAACACTCGAAAGAAAATGCTTTAGATTCTGGAAGCACCTTGGAAGATTTTTTTTCCTACTGCACTATGATGTGCCCAATAAACAATTAAGAGGCATCATTAGAAGGATTTAAGAACTTAGGTTTGGAATTCCTACACTTACTGTCTGACATCCTGTAACCTAACCTCTGTGCCTCAGTTATCTGATTCATAAAATAAGGATAATAATAGCAAGTTCGTATGGGTTTTCCAAGGACTAAATAAGTTAATGAGCATATTTACATAATATGTGGCATCTAAGAAGAACAAGCCATGTTTTAAAAGGTGCTGACGAATAACTGTTCAATAAATAAGTAGTCAATAAAATGAAAATTGATAAATTTTCATTTAAAAAATAAGATTGATAAATTATACATAAGAACATATTGAATCTTTAACATTTTTCAGATATGACAAGATTCCCAGGCATGCAACAGAATATTTCAAAGAAAAATAAAATGCATAAAAATAGAACAACTTGGGTAGCACAGCATATAATGAGGATCAATTAAGTGATAAATAATATTTGAGCAATTGGAGTTCAGAGGCAAGAGTAGTAATTAAGGCTGCTTAGAGAGGGCGGGTGAGAATGAGCCCTAGAAACAGGAACAGGATTTAGATTGTAAGAAAGAAAGTGGAAGTACAAGATGTTTAACTAAAATTTGTAGCTGAAGCAAACCAAATTTTATCATCCAGTATTATATATTATTTTCTTCTGACTATTCTTTCTCCTCCCCTATGGGAATCCATTTGCAATACAATTTGTTTTTTTGTTACTGACTTGGCAGATGTTTGTATTTTCCTTCCTCAAAAAAAAAAAATCTTGTGAAAAATTTCAAACATACACACACATAGAAAAATAGTATAATGAACCCCCATATTCCTTAACTCATGTTCAAACTGGTTATCAATATTCTGGCACGTGTTCCATGTGGCATATCAATTTGCATATAACTTCAAACACTGTGCTCTTTGTTCTGACCAACTTAAAAGATGTAGTTCAGAAGTATCTATGAACATGTGACTTTTGTTGTTGTGCAGGATGCCCCCAAAGAGGCCTTCTGGACTTTGCTTAATGCTTTCCTGGAATAAGGAAAGATTAAGGGATTTTGTTCAAACAAAGAGCCTCCCCTAAATGGAATAACTCTTTTAAGCAAATTTTTAAAAGTTGAATAATAAATACAGAAAAATGCACAAATCATTAGTGAGTACAAGTAGATGCATCTGTGCAACTGCTGTCCCCTTTAAGAAACAGCCCACAACCCATAGATCCTTGCCTGTGCTGTTCTAGATGTTACTCCTTCCAAGTATAACTACTATATTGACCTCTCATCACAGATCAGTTTTGTCTGTTTTGAGTTCACACATACATACATACATACACACATACATACATGTAGTACATGTTCTTTTGTGTCTGCTTAACATGAACACTATGTTCAAGAGAAGCATTCACATTATTTTTATTTATATACTATGCATATTTTCCATAGTATATTTATACCAAAGTATATTTATCTACTCTATTATTGGTGGATATTTGAGTTATTTTTAACTTTCCAATGTTATGAATAATGTTATAAACTTATATCTGTCTTTTGGAGCTATTCATTGCTATTGGGTACAATATATTGGGTCACATAGAATGAATATTCAGTCTTGATAAATTTGGCAAAGAGTTTTCCAAAGTAGATACACAAATTTATATCCCACCAGTAGTGTATAAGTGTTCAACTTGTTCCACATCCTTAAAATTGTCATTAAAAAAAAAATTAGCTATTCTGGTGGGTGTGTAGTTGTATCTAACTTGTATTTAATTTGCAATTTTCCAATGACCAATGAGGTAATGAGATGACCATCTTCCCCTATGTTCATTAACTATTTGGATAGCCTCTTTTGTGAAGTGCCTGGTCACGTTCGTTGCCCAATGTTTAAAGAGGTTTTCTATTTTTTTGTTTAGTTGATTTGTAGGACCTACATCAATATTTTAGACATGAATTCTCTATCATGAATATAGGCCCTGAACTCCAAACTCAGTTTGCTTAGAACCATGATATTATTAGGAGCACTGCTTAGCCTTTGATCATAGTTATCAGCAAATGCCTCTGATGGAAAAAGGCTCTTGTCTTAGTGTTTCTTTCCCCAGGAAATCTTGGCACCATAGACCCTGGCATTACTGTTACTCTTCATCCTGATTTCCATCTCCTTAGCTTTATGAAACTGCTGAGAGCTCCAGGTTGCCTATTCTGCTCAGCCTCTCAGCCCATGACACTTAAGGAATGACTGTCCCTGGCTGTCTTGGTTGCTCTCCAATGCCTTCAGACAGCTGTTCTTTTGTTAGTATTATTCTTTTAGTATAGCTGTTTTAGAGCAATAATTGGTTTGATATAAACTGTCATGACTGGGGACTGACTCTAGATGCAGAATTAACAATCTGGGCTTTGTTTCTGAAATTTAAGCAGAATTTTTGTGAGTATAGAAATATTGGGCAGGGGGGCAGGTGGTTAGCTCAGTTGGTTAGAGAGCAATACTCATAACACCAAGGTTGCCAGTTCCCACATGGGCCACTGAGTTGCACCCACCACAACTAGATTGAAACAACTACTCGACTTGGAGCTGATGGGTCCTGAAAAACACACTGTTCCCCTATAAAAAATTTTAAAAAAAATATTGGGGTGTGTGCAGAAAATCCATAATTTTTTATCATTTATGAAAATGCTATGACATTAAAAAAATTCAAAATTACTGCTGTGGATATTTAAAGTGACTCATTACAATCTTATAAACCTAATATACATGATCAATACAGACGGGGTTCTGAGTATGCCCCTCCAAAATATGCCACTCTGACAGAAGGATTATTTTGAGCGAAAAACAATTAAGAAGAAGCAGACACATGAAAAAACTCTCTGCTTTCTCTGTCTCCACCCAGACGAGCAAGATGATTCTCAATCACCAGGGACGACTTTAGACTCATCATTCTAAAGACAGCACCAGAATAATCTGCATAAAGAACTTTATTAATTACCTCTTATTTTCCATTAATTTTCTCACAGTTTACCACCCCTAAAAGCCTAAACCCCTTTTCCTTTGTCTTGTCACTTCTCTAAAAATGTATTGTTCTTTGTTCATATATGGTATAAGCCTAAATTCTAACCACCCACTTGACATACTCATCCCTGAGTTTTCCCACGTGCATGTATAACACACATGTTAATGAACTATGTTAATTTTCTCTTGTTAATCTGTCTTTTGTCAGGTTATTTTGAAGGCCCAGCCACAGAACTTTAGAGGGTAGAAGAACTTTCTCTTTCCTTACAATGTTGGTGACTTGGATGGGATACCTGGGACATCACACTTACTTTGCAGGCTACTGCTAAATCTTGGGTAACTGACCAAGCTAGCAGAGAGTAAGGATTCTTACCCAAATCAGCCTCCTAGGTTTCTGTCTATTGGGTCTGGTCAAGAAGGGGTGTTAAGTTGTTAATCTAACTCCAAATTTAGATTAATAAGAGAAAACATTTGTGTGAACTACTTAAAATGTGGCTTTGGCTATTTGTTATTGATCTGTTTCTCTCTTCTACAGCCACAATTTCCCTTTGTCTCTGTCTTTTGTCTCATCTGTCATGACTGGGAGAGTCACAGGGTAAAACATAGACATTCATCCTATAATCCTGTTATTTGAGCTGACCTCACGACTGGTGAGTTCATAGTTCTCACCAGACCAGGTGGTTTAAACAAACTTTGCTGGAGGTCACCAGTTTTAAAAAAATGAATGAGATTCTTTTTGTGTCTTGTTTTGGGTCTTGCGAGCTTGTCTTGCTTGGATCCAGCGAAAGCAGACTCTCCCTGTTTTTTCTGCTTTCTGGGAATCTGCAGGTGACCATCCATCCAGCTGGGAACCCAAGACACATCCCTACTGTTTGGGCCAGCTCTCAGGGGGGTTTGTCTGAATAAGGGCCCTCAGCTCATAAGGGGTCTTTGTCATCATTCCCTTCATTGCCTTGTTAGTGCTGGGAGAATCTTAAAAGTCTTCTCAATAAATATTGGCAAAAAGCTGTAGCCCTCATTGAACAGCTAAGTTTTTCCATCTGCCAGAAATACAATTTACTTTTTTCTTTACCTGTTGAATAATCTGCCTAGAAAAACAAACTATGTGTCTTATCAGAATAATACCCTGTGTTTCAAGTTGTCTTTATTAGATCTTTGATTACTCAAGAAAATCAAGTCCGCTCAATATTGAAAAAGCTACAGTTTTTGTTTGTTCGTTTGTTTTTCTTTCTAAGTATGTTACTATATTAGCATTGTAACTCTTTTATCATTACTTTTGTTAAATAGATAACCAAGTGTCTCATCACGAGTAGTGATTTTTGACAAACTACTAATTCTAAATTTTGACAAATCAAATTCTAAATGAAGTATTTTTGACCTAGAACTGACTTTAAGATTTCCCAAAGAGCCCTTGGAAAATATCAAAAGATTTGTTCTTTTACGTTGTAAAATGAGATATATTAAACTGATTAGGTTTATTTGATATATTAAATTACATGGTAAGCATTGTCAAATAAGAAGGGATGTTTAAAAATAAATGAACAAACAAAACAGAAACAAACAAACTCATAGATACAGGGAACATTTTCATGGTTGCCAGATGAAAAGGGTGTTGGGGGACTGAATGAAAAGAGTGAAGGGATTAAGAAGTACAAATTGGTAGTTACAAAATAATCATGGAGATGTAAAGTATAGTATAATATTGTATGTCAACTTTAATTGAAAAATTAAAAAATACTAAAAAAAATAAAGTGGAAATACTGAACCCAACATCTGAAAGCAGAAAAAAAAGTTATGCTTAACCTTTAGATTATGTTTGTATGAATATGTTGTTGATACAAGTATTTAAAAAATCTTATGAAATTCCTAGAAATTTGTCAACGTCCCTATTATTCATATGTCCTGATATAATGTTACCTGTCACAATGCTAGTTATTATCTTAAAATATTGTGTCACAGAAATAACTAAATTTCTTTGCCAATTGCATTATGATGAACTCTCATAATGATCTCATCAGATCTTTAACCATGACTGTTTTAAGTCTTTTGTGACTTACAGGCTGTTACTGTTTTTCTTTGATTCTTCTCTGAAAGCATTTGCAATCAGTTATATATAGTCCAAAAGTGTTTGTCTTCAAAGAGATTGATGAAAAAAACTCTGACAAGTACTCTGGAATACAGATTTCTGGTAACTTTTATGATCAGACCACTGGACTGGGTAAGAATTTCCAGAACTCTAATGGAAAAACTGATGGATTCATAAAACTGCTAACCCAACATCAAGCAGATCAAAAATTAATTACATGAGACCAAATGAACAGATGAGGATGATTATACTTTTTATGACTTTTTGTTTGAACCATTTCTGGTTCTTTAATGTTTTGTTTTCCAGATTTAAGGAAGCCTTTTCTCTCTTTTTCCTTATGCTATCTATAGCTTGCAGCAAACTGATAGATTATACTTTTATAAACAAAAATGAAACATTTATTTTTCTCCCCATCTGATCCCTACAAAATTTGGAAAACTCTTATTGACTATCCTTATTTTCATGGTAATATAGTTATTTGCATAAATTCAATAAGAATCTGTTCTTGCAATAGGACACGATTGAAAACATTGGTTATATTACCAAGGCTTTGATGGGAATATCATATTTAAGAATGATGTACATAGAATCAGATATGACCAGGCAGATTTAAGGAAGTGAATTGACTTTATAAAGACAATGCTTACAAAGCTGCTTCAAAAAACTGATCTGGTACCTGGTTTACAGGGTTCCCAGACATATAGGTGAGTAAGAAAAGTCACTCCCTGTCAGGCTTAGGAATCTTAAAATATTTCAGAGACCTCAGGAGGAGAGCAATTTACCAAATCTGTATGTATTGAAGGAAAAGTCTAATGGTAAGTTCTTGGCTTGACTTCCCAGACCTGAGAGGCTTTTAAAAGTCTAGCCTGAGAGTCTTTATTAAAAATTCCAGTAAAGCAGACATAAGAAAAAAAAAAAGCCTCTATGGGCAATCACTATTCTTGCTGCATTTTCATACATAATCAAGCCAAATAACTTAATGACACTAGACTTATTTTGTAAACAAATTAGCTTCACTTTGGTTATCTTTGATAAAAATAGGGGTGATTGTAAGAAGATATTCTGTTTCAATGAAACATTATAACCCAACATTTTGTATGTTCATTATCTTTGAGCTATTTTCATCTCTTTGTAAACTAGATCTTATATTTTTATACACTTGCCAGTAATTAAGGTTTTCATTTTTTCTCTCACCCCCAGGACTTGCATCATTGAGAATTAAAACCTGACTCTCCAGATCCTTGTTACAACTATCTGAAAAAGCCCTACAGTACAAGATGAAGCCGGAAGCGCCATGCCCTACTCTGAAAAATAACCATGCCTGTGACACTGATGCGTATGCCATCAGCAGAGACATTCACACTACAAAACAGGACACTTATTGGATTGCCACTGCTTGTTCTCATCCCACCATTGAAGGATGTTTGAAGCCCAACATCTAGAAATCTGACTGACAGCTCAAAAACTGGTTTTATAATTTGTTCTAACTATTAATGTTTGTTTTTCTTTTGTTTATACAGAAATGCCCCTCATTAAATGCCTGATTGCTCACACCACACAGAGGCCTAACTTCAGTAGCTGCCCTACTCCCAATGGTACCACAGCCTCTACAAATGAGACACACTGTTTATCTGGAGTGACCTACTCACAGGACTGAGAGACTGATTCAGAAAGATATGGAGCAATTGGTTTAAATTTGTTCTTTGCTGCTTGTTCCAATCTGTTTTTTCCCATTTACAGATCTCTTATCTCATATCTTCTAAGTCAGGTCTCTCTCCCTAGCTACCATCAATGAGTTTTAATATATGTGGCTCCTTAAAATTTCAAATGGGGGAGTGAAAGAGTTCAGAGTATGCCACCCCAAAATATGACACCCTGACATGAGGATTATTTTGAGTTAAAGGCAATTGAAAAGAAGACACACAGACACACACACACACACACACACACACACACACACACTTTTCTATCTTCCCCCTCTCTCCCAGGAAGAGAAGAGTGATTATTAATCATTGGAGACAACTTGAGACTCTTATTACCCCCAGAGACAGCAGTGAAAGAAATCTACATACCAAACCTTATTAAAACAACCCTTATCTTCCATTTTCCCTACACATTTATCTTTCCACAGCTTACCATCCCTAAAAGCCTAAACCTCTTTTCCTTTGTCTGGTCACTTCTCTAAAAAAGTATTGTACTTTGTTCAGGGGCTATATAAACCCCAAGTTCTAACCATCCCTTTGAGTTACTATTCATCACCGAGTTCTTCCACGTGTATGCATATTACACATGTTAATAAGACACTGCTGTCTCGTGTTAATCTGTTTTTATCAGTCTAATTTCCAGGGCCTCAATTGGAGAAACCAGTAGGATAGAGGAGGAAATTTTTTCCTCCCCTATAACACCAAACACAATTTCTCAAGTATACTGATATCAAGTTAAAATATTTCAACATCCCAGGTGACGTTTACACTAACTGGAGAAATGCATAGTAGTTTGATGTATTGGTATCTTAAGATGAATGTCAAAAGTGAAGATATAATATTTGTAAATACAGTAATACCTTGGTTTGCGAGCATAATTCATTTTGGAAACAAACTACTCATATTGCACGACATTGCTCGTTTAGCAAGTTAAAATGTATTAGAAATGTTCGCTCGTCTTGTGGAACACTTGCAATCCAAGTTACTCACAATCCAAGGTTTTACTGTATGTACTAGTGCATTGTAATTTACTCTTTCAAAAACATTCCCTCAGATACCTAACATCCCAGAGAAGGAGCAGATATTTGGTGCTTTTAACAACAACAAAATGACCTGACAAGCAAAAGGGAGAGTGGGAGAGGAAGGAAAAGGAAGGGGGAGCGAAAGAGGGAATACATTTCTTAAACTTCTTTACATATGGATAAGAATGTCCAATCACGACATTGATAAATCATAGAATTTCTCCCTTAATGTAGAGAAGATGCTCCTTTTGTAACTATATCATGAAGCTTGCAGTCATATAGTAGAAGGAAGAAATGACACAAGGAAATAAAAGAAAAGCCTGCCCCTTGCCACTTATGGGATAGTGAGGGGACAGGGGGGAGAAGAGTGGAAAAAACAGTGATAAAGGTGGCAGAGTATCAGACTCCTGAGCCCTTGCTCCTTTAGCTGAAACCGCAAGCGTGTTACAGAAGTTCAAGGTAACAGACAGCAGAGGTGCCTTCAGAAAAGAATATAGTGTAGGGTAAACTCTTTCCAATAGGAAGATGCCACAGACAAGTCACTAGGGTGGGAAGGATTGATGGGCATAGAGCATACTCTAGCCTCATGCTCTTTCGGTGCCCACTCGGCAGGAATGCTGATTGAGAGCCAGTGGGCCACCTTGGAGAACATAGCGAGAGCTCAACAAGAACATGAGTCAGAGCTAGTCATGGGTCATCCCTAGGCCTTGATCTAGAAAGGAGAAGTTAGGCTATGGAAGTACCATTCTCTAAATACAGCAGCATATCCTGGTAGGATGCCCAGAGAGGCCTGGATGGGTCATTTGTTTGTAGACGTCAGCTGGCATAAACCCAAGGATCACTGGGGGCCCGGAGGACCCCTCTGCCAGTGTACTGGATCCTCTAACCTTCCCAGAGCCCAAACACCATCTTAGGAAGGATCAAAGTAAGACAGAAAAATAAAAAATGCTGAAATGAAATAAGTTTTGAAAAGAAACAGTTAAATCTAGAGAAACCAAATCATTCGCTCAGGCTATGTTTGGAGTAACTTCTGAATGTCTCTTACTTTCTCCTACTTAGTGTGTGGAGGTTAGTGAAAAAGATAAGAGCTGTTCTACAGAATAATGACACTATATTTTTCTGGCACATCTGAGGATACTGTGCGTAAATTTACGATGTCACTGCAATGTTAACCACACAGCTCGCTGCATCACACTTATTACTACTGCAAAAACAATAGCATACCGAGTCTGAAAAACCCATGGCAGGCAACGACACTCACTTTTCAGGCCCATTTGAACATGTTTTGCTTTGGGGTGAGTTTGGAGAGAATGAAATCCCCATGTTGACTAAAAGAAGCGGAATCTAGCCAGATTTCAAGATAATTAAGGTGGTCTACCAGCTCCAAGACATTAACAGCTACTGTTTTAATCCCTAATGAGATTGTCAGTTTCTATAATCTGGGAGATGGACCAAAAAACCTAGACTTGGTTTTCCTTTTATGTTTAAATCAGTTCACTGGAGAACTATCTTCTGTCAGTACTGTCACCCTGCAAGCTGCTGATAACCTGTGGCAGAGAGGGAGCACTGCTGTATCACCTCGGCACATATGTGCAGAGGAGAAAGCACATTGCGTCTGATGGTTATTAATAAACACAAACATAATGTGGACCTAAGAAATAATTTCTGGGCATTCTCATTGGCAGTGCCCACGTGACTCCCAACAGACAAATACACAAATAGGAACGGTAGCTACCTTCTGGACGTATTTGGAGTGCGACTCCTCAAACAATTTGCAAACCCCTTTATGGTTTTTGAAAAGCCTCTTGTGTTCCTGAAATTAATGTTCTGATTTAATGGACATTATGTTGGTCTTGCAATACAGCTCATTGTCATTACTTTGTGATTCATGATTTTCACTTGATGTAATTGCATGAATGGCACAGGAGGCTTGGCAGGGCTGGAATCAGAAAACACTGGGTTCATGAGAACTATGAGATCTAATGATACTAAATGTATCTGCATAAGGAATATTTTAAAGCAACAGACAATCCAGCAGAGGTACTCAGCCTATTACAGTTGTATTCAAAGGCAAATAGACTTTCTAGTGGATTAAACATCTCAGAGGAAGAATAAGGGAATGCTTATAAATTTTCGACTAAATTAATAATAGAGCACTCAGTTAGAGAAGTATGATTCTAATGATTATTAGCAATTTAGTCTACCATTTCTAAGGCATAATGCCCTTAAACATTTTGTATGTACCTCTACTGTAGTACATACTATGTTCTATTGAGATTACTTATTTAATACATAGGTTTCCATAGGTAAATGCAGGCATGCCTTGGACAGGGACAGTTTTAAAAATCTTATTATGATGCTGGCATTCAATTGTTATTGATTGATAACAGGTGATCCTTTATGCTGTTGGAATGGAAACCTTAAAGATGAATCAAATTGGAATATCATTGAATAATTTTAAGAGCTTATTAGGATGAAACATTTTGGGATAAATATAGTATTTCTTATATTGAGCCTAGAGTGGAGTAACTGGAGCAAGAGAGCCCCAGGTATAATAAAAGATATAAGAGGTCATTCTGATTCCCCACCCCCAATTTTTAAATCAGATATATAATAACGGAAAGTAGAGTGAACACATATCAGCATCTCTACAGACCTCCCTCTTTAGTCCTTTGCAGCTGCCTCCCTCATCCTGCCCCATCAATGCAAGGTATCACCATGGAGAGGAAAGAACAGAGCAGTAAATGCACAGTTAGATAAGAGAAGTCAGGATGAGACTGTTGGATTAATAGGCAACTTTTGTGTTAAAGATCAGGTTTTATTTTAGAGAAACAACAGCAAAATACGTTTCTAAAAGCATTTGTGTTCCAACTTCATCATCTAATCAGATTACACATTTCAGTATCCTACTTAACCTAAATAAAAGCAGAAACATACTTTCAAAGTTATCCTTTCATGATCCCATTTGTGGCTCACCATAGGACTTATCTGGCTGCAGAAGCTGCAATACAACACTGAACTACATCAAAATATCTTTATTTTATTCAACACTATGTTTCCCAAAATTGTAAAGAAGATGCAAGAATGACTGAAATTTGTGAAGCACTGATCTAATTTGCCACTTGCAACACTTTAAATTCAGTTAAAAATAATATTGAACTCTGCTGTTTTTCAATCACTTACTATGAATAACCTTTACAAAGGTTGGGAACTTGAAAGAAAAAAATAAATACTAAAGAAAAGCTCTTCCGGGGAAGGTGTCTACAGGCATTCAGAACGCTCCATACCAGTGGAGGCTGTCGTACAGTACAGCCTCTAATGATATCAGGCTGCCCCGAACCCCTGGTAATAGTTTCTTACCTTTATACCTAGAAGATTGGGAAAGTACTAAAATCTGCATGTAGCATGTGCCAGGGTGGACTGCATGGAGTGCGTGCTCTGGGACCTCAAGTTCTAATGAGGATGTCTAAACGAAAAAACGTGTCAGGAAAGCCTATGGTGGGTCCATGTGTGCTAAATGTGTTCGTGACAGGATCAAGTGTGCTTTCTTTCTGAGGAGCAGAAAATCACTGTGAAAATGTTGAAGGCAAAAACACAGAATCAGAGACGGAAATTTTTTAAAAAATGAAGTTTTTTGAGTAATAAAAACAATAAAAAGGCAAAAAAAAAGAAAGAAAACCTATCTCCTGCCCTCCAAGAGTTGGTTTCAAAAACATATTATGTAAAGGCTAGGAACTTGAAAGACAAAAATGTTAGAATCTAATCTCTGCCCTCTATGAGCAGGACAGAGGGAAAGTCATGATTATGATAAAATACGATAAACAATTTGATAAAATAAGCCCCAAGGACTATAGCATCATGGAAGAATGAATAGCCTCCAACTCAGCTAAATCTCCTTCTTTTCTCAGCAGTGTATCAAATAGCCAGTTACTATACCCTGCGTAGAAAACTTCCTATTCTTTCTTTTTTTTAGCTGAGCCACCCTGCCACCTGTTGGCAGCTCAGTGGCTGCTCAGTTCAGGCTGGGAATCGAACTGCTGTTGCTCAGAGCTCAAACTCTTGAGTGAGCTCTTAACCAACTGAGCCATTCAGCTGGCCAAAAGCTTCCTATTCTTGAGGGCTTTAATCTAAAGGTTATCAACTTTAGTATCAACTGATTTTGCATCAGTATCCCTTGAGGACATTTTGAAAACATACCTATGTCCAGTCTGCTCAGGCTAGAGAAAAATCTAGATATTTCCAGATATTTAATTTTTCTGGGGTGGAGGCAGAGCATCAACATTTAAAGGAAAAAAAAAAGATTTCTCCAACTGATTTTGCTGTGTAGTTAAGGCTTAGAACCATCTCCTTCTCCAGGTTTTCATGGGTATTATGCAAAATTTAAAAAGAGAATAGTTGAGGGCAATAATCTTTTTCTATAAAATTAATTTTATAAGAGAGGAAAGGACTGAAAAGAGGGTCCTGAAACCAAAATTGGGGCCATAGGTTAAACAAATTCAGCATACGACATGTGACATTAACAGAGAAAGGCAAAGTCAGGCTGCAAACAAAATTCACTCTCTGAAGACTTATTAGTAGGCAAAGAAAGTCAATGAGCAATGTAAAAAAAAATAATTTAAACCCCTCTATTGCCATTCTATCTGGGGGCAAACTGTCAAAGACTATTTAGTGCTTCGTCCTATTACTGCAAACTTATCACCATCTGTTTCTTTTGTATGTTCCTCTCTGCTGAAAGGACATGTTTTCCACTATATTATTAAGTTTCCTATTATACATATCCCATCCTGTAGTTTGAATATCAGAGTTTTGTGAGTAAAAAGCAAGCATATCTGCCCTCCAAATGTCTCCCCAACTCTCACTACTTGTTAACTTCCATAGCATTGCTAATTTTCATCTCCTGGGATTTCCTTGAAACAAGCTGAAATACGAAAAAAGGACTATGTTAAAGCTCATAGCATACGTACCTTCCAACTCAGGCTATTTTTGTTTCTTCACCTCTATCAGGACACCTGTTATGATTTTAAGTGAGCTCTTATTAGAACATCTGCTTTCTGTTGCTCTGTTCTCTGGAGAAAATATACTTATTAGAGAAGCTGAAGATATCTGTGCTTGATTTTCAAAGGCAAGCTTTTTCTCCCCTGAACAACTGCAACAAAATTTTTGTTTGAAGGTATTGCTGCTAAGAGGGGAAATCCTGGCCTAATTCATCATTCCAGTGGCATTTTAAAATTCAGTTTCTCATCAGAGAAGTAATGCTAATGGAGTGAACATAAGTCTGGGGAACTTATAGCGTAGATACAATCTATTGATACCATTGCATTTTGATTTGTCCTTGGATAAACTTAGAACGTTTCATTAATCGCGTTTTCACATCTATAATTGGGCAATTTTTCTTCTTATTCCATTGAGATAATTTGGGTATGTTCTTCTTGCCAGGGAGCTAAGCCAGGTAATATCTGAATGACCCCTTCTACAACTCAATGGCTGTGCTTTACAACCATACAAGAGTGATTGCTCACATGTCAATATAATGCTGAGAACTCATAAAAATAATAAACTCAGAAACAAAATCAATGAATAAAATGAATAGTTTACAAAAAAGATTGAAATTTAAAAGAGTCAAATAGAAATTCTGGAAATGAAGAACTCAATAAAAGAAATGAAGAATGAAATAGCCAGCTTAGGAAATAGAGCTGACCAGATGGAGGAAAGAATTAGTGATGTCGAAGGTAGAAATCTGGAAATGACACAGATGGAAGAAGAGAGAGACTTGACAGTTAAAAGAAATAACAGAACTTTACAATAACTTTCTGACTCCATCAGAAAGAGCAACATAAGAATAATGGGTATCAGGGGTTTTGTATACTCATTTTCAAAGGGCAATTTGAAAAGGTAAGTGTCTCGTAGGGCTATAGGGGCAGATTTTTGTTGTTGTTGTTCACTAGAAAACACCTTGCTTGACTTCTCTTAACGTTTTCCAGTAAATTACTACAGGGACTCTAAGTTAATTTTACTGATTAAGAATGCTCTTGAATGAAGTAAACTTAGCATGCTGCTTGATATCTCTTCTAAAACATTTTAGGACCTGCAGAAAATTCATTTCAATGTTTGTAATCCCCGAGGCCATATTCCATATGAGAAAATGTTGCTGTTATATACAAATGAGAAATGTGATTTAGCTTAAAGAGGTTCAGGTGAGTTGGGAAAGAAAGGCATCATTCATTACGAAAGGCATCATGAAGCACAGACTAAGTGATCAATTAATGCATATGGATTGATTAACTGAAAGCAATGCCTTACTGCTCCAGTCGTTCTGTCACTGTGTACAGATGCTGATGATCAAAGTAAAAATAAAGTTGCTTTTCAAAAATTGACGTTGTAGGGGTGGAAAAAATAATTTTCCTCCCACCTTTCTAAATTATGCTGGCTGGACTAATAACCAAATTACTATGAAACAGGTTAAGAGGAGAAAATGACCAAATCTATTGTGTAGGTACATATGGGGGTTCCATAAAAATATGAGACCTGAGGACTCATTGGACAGTTGAGGCTTCTATGTCATTCTGAACTAAGGAGAGGGAAAAAGGGGTCTGGAACTTCAAATGGAAAGTTAGCAATTCGCTGATAGATGAGAAAGAGCAAACGTGGTAAACAAATTCTTGCCGGGCCACCCAGAAACAATGGGTCACAGATGGGGCTCTAATGGACAGACTTGCTTGATGACTCCTTGTCTGCCACCCTTCATTCATGTACACTAAGGTGAGTATGTTGAAGTAAATATGCTAAGATTTCCTTCCTGAAGCAGGCTTTCTATATGAATTCCTTTAGAGAGGTAAAGGGGGAGGCTAGAAGGCTCTTCTTTTTTTTTTTTTCCAGTTTTCTCTTTCCTAAAAGTAACCAGCTTAAAATAATCAGTATCCCAAAAGGCATATTTTGGGGTGGCAAACTTGGGCCCCCCTCAGTATGCCATTATTAATACAGTCCTATTTTTCCATTCTATGAATATCCCAAGACAAAAAGACAGAACTTTTTCAATGTAATTGAGATACTGTTATTATCAGTACTTGAATTTTAGTCTCTTGGTTTTAATTTAACTGTCTTCCTGTGATACAAGTTCTTCTAGTACCAGGCATTTATTAAATATTGTGGTGGGGTGAGTAGGGTGCAGGAGGTGGTGAAAGTGTTATATATCATACAAAGACAGAGGAGATTTCATAACTTTCTTTGAAGTTATTAAGATTTCATATTCCCTGACACCAAAGAGCCATGAGTTTCACAAAGCTGTTTAGACATTTAGACATTAAGAGAAGAATGCTTAATGTATGAGGAGAGGAGAAAGAATGAAGAGAAAAGGCAAGGACATAATGAAAGTCCCTGTGTACACAGAGTCTGGTGCTCCTGGAAATCTAGACTAATAGTTGATAATAGAATGAGAGGTAGGATTTTTGTTGATGTGCTCTCCAGCAATTTTTCCAGACAAACTGTATAGGTGGAGTTTAAAGACAGGTACCATCATACAACAGCAGCAAGGGGATTGTCACTTACGGGATATAAGATTATTTAGCAATCATTATATATGATTGAAGGAGCAACTACAAAACAGATATACAGATTTATTTTATATATATACCCTATAAATAAAAAATGTGAACTCCTGTTTTTAAGACATTTGGAAAACCATGATAGTCAAGTTATAATAATGATAATAATAATGGCTATTCCACTGGTGCACGTTCCTTTGTTCTTTGTGTACATGGGGGTATAGCTATCTATAAGTATTCTGCAATGAGTGAGATAATTGAGTATGCCCACATATTGCTTATATTAAACTTTAAAATGTGATTCAGAGCAAGTCATTGTTAGTTTTATAAAAATGTATGTCAGAAGCTGTGTGAGCAGATAGTAATGATGAGCAGATAATGGTGAGCAGATAGTAATAACCAGATACAAAGCTGGTTGAACCATTGTACAAAGACTATGAGATTAGTGGATCATTTTCACCCTGGCAAGGAGACCCCTGTTTGATGTGCCAGAGAGCTCTGTACTCAGCCATGGCTTGCTGAACATTATTATGAATGACTTGTATGAAGACGTAAAGGCAAACCTGTCATATTTGCACATCTCACATAGCTCAAAATAGCATCAGGGTCCGAAAGCAAATTGACATCTGGAATGACTGGCTGAAATTAACAAAAGCATGTGAGTGTTCTCAGAGAGTCCATACTTAGGCTTCAGCCAAGGCTGTAGACTCAGCATTTGACAATCCAGTCCCTGACATAAAAAGAACAAAGGTAATGATAACAATGACAACTTTTATTTTAGTCTTACTATGTGCAGATGCTTTTCTATGTGTTTACCTGTACATTTAATCCTTAAAACAGGGCTATGAGATACTGTCATTCCCATTTTGCAAACGAGAAAACCAAGGCATAGAGAAGAAGTAAACTTACCTTCTGTAAGTCACAGAATTAGTAAGTAGAGAGAGGGTGAGAATAGAGCACAGACCATCTAATTCAAGAAGCACCATGCCATAAATTTTGCACTTAGGTTTCAAAAAACAAACCCATAGCACAAGTTGCTAGGGAAGATACAGTTCAGCAGCCCATAGTGAAACTCTTCTTTGACAGAGAGTTCAATGTGAGGCATCAGTGTTGCCAGAATGGTTAGTGGAATCTCTTTTTTTTTTTTTTTTTTTTTTTTTTTTTTTTTTTTTTTTTTTATTTTTTAGCTGAGCCATCCCGCCACCTGTTGGCAGCTCACGGCTGCTCAGCTCGGGCTGACTCGAACCACTGTTGCTCAGAGCTGGTTAGTGGAATCTCAAGCAGCATTTGTGGAAGAGAGATAACATTCCTGTTCATCCATAAGGTATCATCCTGCTTTAACCCTCTGTCAGGCGCAACTGACCTCACAGATTCACTGCACACAAATTTTCAAATATCTAACAGTTAACTTAGGTATCCTGACTCATCGCTTTGGTATCTTCTCCCTCTACGGTAACCTATCGCCAGTCATGCTGTGACTTAATAAAGACGTATTTCATAGCGGCATCTTTGTGTGCAATGAATCTGTGAGATCAGTTGCGCCCGACAGAGGGTTAAATTCATTTGTAATCTAATGTCATGCTCTGCACATTTCCTGCATTAAATGGACACTGATAAAGGTACTTAAAGCATTAATGAAGAAACAGTAACATAAAACAAAATATAACATAATTTGAGCTCAATACACAACATTTTGAAATAATTTGAGCAATTAATTCAATAAATCAAGTTGATGAAGTCAGCAATTTTGATAAAGTGAAATTGAAGCCTGTGACTTGGTCTATTCATTTCTTTTTCAATCATATTAATGGACAATTACCACATCAACTGAATGAACTGGGGCAATCTCCATGCTTCCCAAATAGCCAGGCCTTCTTTTGACACTCACTTCATATGATCACATGGTCCCTAATTTTTCTTTTATTTTCAGCTGAATGAGACTGGTTCAATTATGTTAAGAAAAAAGGAACTGGAGGTACATTTAGTTGACTTCAATCTACTCTGAATATTCCCGATTAACAACTTTATCGATTTTTGTTTTAAATTTTAAATTCCGGTCTGGATTACCGAATTCTCTGCAATCTACTTTTGAAAGATATTATTTAAGTGCTAAATGCCCTTGTAAATTGTTTACATTATACAGCATTACTTAGTAAGCACAAAGCTTACATTTTATTGTATCACATTTGAAATTTATATGCTTTCTCTAATATTCTAGGGATTGATGAAAACTTGAATTCTGTGAAAAAATAATTTTGTAAGCAAATTCAGAAAGATTCAGGAAGTGGGCCGGCCAAATGGCGTGTTGGTTAAGACCTGGCTTGGGACACCACCTCTGAGCAGCAGGGCCCCGGTTCAGATCCCACATTAGGGTCAATGATGCTGTGTCCTCTACAGCTAAGATGGTGAACAACAGCTCAACCTGGAGCTGGGTTGCCTTGAGTCGCCAGTGACAGTGTAGGCTGCAGTCCCTGCTGCAGTGGGCTGCCATAAGGTACTGTGAGTGGCTGGCAGCCGGCATGAGCTGCCAAAAGCTGCCATGAGAGGCTGTCCAGTGGCCAGCAACCCATCTGCCTCACCCGGGAAGAGCGCAATGATAATACCAACATGGGCCAGTGAAGCTATGCCCTCCACAACCACACTGAAGAACAAAAGAACAGCAACTTGTCTGTTCCCCTTCCCCAATTCCCCAAAGCTGTTCCCCTCCCTCAAGCCCCCAATAAAATCTTAAAAAAAAAAAGATTCAGGAAGTAAAAAGAAATTTACAATTCAAGGCTTTGAACTAGAAGTTGTACTGCATTCCATTTTGCTACTCTTTTGTATATCCTTAGTTTTATAAACTCATGGCCAATTATTTACACCATAGAAGAAGAAAACTCGAACATAGAGTTCAGACCACTCATCAAATGTACAGAAGCTTCATCTCTTGAATTGTACCTCGTTAGGTTATTTACCTTCAATCTTTCACCCCAGATAAGCCAATAGTCATAATCATTACAATTCTGCCAGATTATTGGAACTGATTATTTTTGAAGCCCATCCCCTTATATAATGAACTTCAGAAACTATACATTAAGTGAAAAATTAAGTACAATAGTCTATTTTTAAACATGAAGATAATACTAATTACAATTCTCCAGATAAACACACATAATTATAGTAATTACAATTCAACAATAACTCACTGGTACTTACTATTATAAACTCATAAACTATTATTCAGTACCCTATAAAATTCAAAATCTAATTGAAAGTGCTAGTTTAGCATAATTCCCACAAGCCATCGTTCTTTAATATTCTGGAATGAATGAGGTTTTGGTTGAGCTATTAATTGATACTGACAAGCAATAACCACTGGAATGAAACTGCAATTATGAGTGGCAATTAATCACATTTGCTGTCATCTCCGGTGTCAAACAAAATTCAATAATACACTAGTTTTTAAAAGTTTATACCTTTTATGTTTTAATTCACTTAATGGAAACCAAAAGCAGTTTCCTGCGATAATCTAGTGACACCCAAAGTGTATTTATAGTAAACATGAATATTGTATTTTCTTAGTTTAAAAAGATTTTTTCTTTTCTTTTTTTTTTTTTCTTCCTGAATTTACTTTCAGGGTAAATCTGTCTTTGCAGACTAGGAAAGGCTCCTCATCTCACCTCCCACCTGCTTTATCTCAGCACATCTTTTTCACTCAGATCACCTTTGGACACAGCAGGAATTGCAAATGTAAAAGAAATTCTGGGGAGCAGGAACTTGAATAAGCATCATTAAGGACTTTAGCTAATCTGAGGGGGAACTTTTAGAAGCTTCAATTCATCAATGTCTCTTTGAATCAGGGTAAGGAGGCAGCAGGATTTAATTTCCTTTCCCTCATTATTTCTAATTAACAGGCAACCAGAAATATTCCTTCCCTCTAACCTAAGGCATCCGCACACCAGCATCATTCACCAACCAATTAGGTCTGTTCAAAAGTCACAGAAGGGCTCCTCTGGCATCAAGGCTGTGACTTTAGGAATGAAACGTGTGACTGTATTTGCTATAAACTGAGCTATGCTGCCTACCAGATGATCACATTAAGGGCAACAAAAGATCTGACTCAGATAGAAGCACTCTGCAACATGGAGGTTGTGACCTCACTAGATGGATGTGTACTATATATTCAGGCAGATACACAGGCTTTACTTAAATATTCATGAATCTCAACTCCTGATTGGTTGGTGTGACATGAGTATAAAGAGAAAATTTTGTTTCATTTTATATGCTTATAGTTTGTGGCAAGCTTAATGTACTGGGATAGTTAATCCTCAATAAACTAAGCAAGGAAATCTTCCAAATCTGAAAAATGTTTTCTGGAAAGGTCTTCCATAAAGCTGAATATGTCAAAAATTTAAAAATAAAAAAAAAGAATTTATGCTCTATAATTCAAAATTTGAGTAGAGTTAGCGAAGTTAATTATTTAAAAATATTTCTATGCTGGCGAGGCTGTGGGGAAAAGGGAACCCTGGTGCACTGCTGGTGGGACTGCAGACTGGTGCAGCCATTATGGAAATCAGTATGGAGGTACCTCAAAA
>NW_017731613.1:943469-956195 GCF_001890085.2 Hipposideros armiger | reverse complement strand
TGTTCATTATTGACTTATAAGACTTACAATAACATAATGAGGTCATGGTCAAGACTTACTCATAGATGACACACTTTTTTCAAGTTGCATCAGTATAATATGACCTTTTCTTTCTTGTTATTTATGGCTCTGACACAACTAGGCTATGATATCTTTTTATTTGTTTCTTTCAAAAGTTGTTTAAGTTCTATTCTGCTTTTGGATTCTTCTCTTTCTCTTCTTCCTTGTTTCTATTGTGCTCATAACTGTAATTTTATAAAATTCTAAGTGTCTGAGTTACTCAACTAGCAGGTCAACTATTTTCGGTTGTTTGGGGTTATGTGTTTTAGTTTACTCATGCTGGCAGGTGGTCTGCAAAGAATTCTTGCTTAAATTCAGAAGTGTCACAGGAGTGGTACTGGGATTCTTATGGTTAATTAGAACTGCTAGTGACTCTTGATCTTTGGAAAGTCCAAGTTAAAAAATCTTGTTGCATAGCTTGGACTTTGGGGTTTTAACCGAATCCTCATCCAGGTACCTGATCAGAGACCATGTGCTTCTAGAGGAAGCTTTGCAGCACACCTCTGTGCAGGGTGTGCTGGGTAGGATCCACGTGAGATTTCTCTTCATTCCTAACTAAGCACCAATCCTGCCTTTGTCTACTTGTTGCCCTTCAATCAGAAACACAGAACACTCAAGGAGGATAATACCTTCTATTTGCTCTCTCCAGGCCTATCAAAGATCTGGATGCCACAGTGATATCTAATAAAGAGGGTTAAGGGAAATCCTGTTCCTAGGTGCTCTGAGCTCCAGTCTTGTGTCAGATTACATGATTAGGAAAGTTCACGTCTGAAAGACATGCGATTGCCCCACTGTAGAATCACCGGTATAGAATTACACTTCAAAGGAAATGCAGAGACACTCAGTGAGAGCAGAGATACAAGAAATGAGTATACAAAGAATTCTGTGTTTTCTGTTAAGTTCCTATTTGCTGTGATATTTAATGCCCCCTGTGAAAGTCCCCTTCCCCTATGGCAAATTGCTTTTACAACGTGACACCTGAAAGAAATGTATCTTTTGAAGAAATTGAATGCATCTTTTCACTAGAATGAGAATTATGTAACTTTACAGTTTCCAAAAGAGTTTTAAAAGAAAATTATTGTGGAGGATGTTATTATGTATGAAAAGGAAAAAACGCCTATGCCTATAGAAACTAAATTTGTTAAACAATTGAACTAAGATTAAAAAATTGAACAGGTTTATTTTAACTATAGGATGTCTTCAAGACTTTGATTTGGAAAGAGATTTAATAGCCACATTTCCCAAGCTCATTAGAAGATAAAATCCCTGTTTTCAGACCACTATTAATATCTCTCTAAATAATTAAAGAACTAAATAAAAAATCTAAAAAAATTGAATGCAAGGATGTAATTTTTTTTTTGCATTCCTTTTTTGACAACTGTGTAGAACTAAACTAAATATACCATTGAGTGTATCCAAAATACCTCTTTAGTTAATATAATTCCTCCATTACATTAAAATTATAGCACTCATTATTATCCATTAACTATCTTGGAAGCAAATAAGGTATAAATGCAAGAAGCTTTAAAAACATGTATAGCATTATTGAAAACACTATAAAGAAACACGCATAGTGACAGATTTTTTTCAAAAATCAATTTACTCATCACTGTCACTATCATTTCACTTTATTTAATTCAAAAATAATCCTTTTGTTCAAATGATACAGAGAGCTTAATATATCCTTGAGATGGCCTTGGATTATCAAAACCAAATAAAAATCCCATGCATAATAAAAGATGACTCCCATATTTAAATCAAAGGGTTACCTTCATTTGAACACTATTTGAAAAATAATCAGATATTAATATCTACAGTCTTACAGATTAATTATATTTATTATATTTAAAAATACAACTTCCTAATCACCAAGCCACTGTCTTAATATTAATTTAATATAGCTGCAGTCTCTTCAGTATTAAAATAGAAAAATATATTCGGACCCTTTGCAGGGAGGGGAACATCATTTCACTTTAATTCAGCTTCTTCACACGTGCTTTCTCAAGCCTTTGTCCACATAAATCACCAAAGAGCTTATTAAAAATGTCAATTCTCTGGGCCATTTCCCAGAGATTAATTCAATAGGAGTGCATGAGGCCCTAGAATATCCATCTTTCAGAAGTACCAGATCATGGTCCGTGGTCCAATACTCAAAAACGGCAGTTGAAAAGCATATTCCCAGGACAGACCAATTTTCATTGTATTTAAACTCAATTTCCCTCCCACTCCAAGAAGGCTTAGCCACTGGCACTGCCTGGGAAAGGACCTATGGGTCACTCAGAACTTCTGCATAGAAATGACCACCCTTCCTTACTTCATAACTCCTTCTAACTCCCATACCATCCATGCTCAAGCCACTAGAAATGTAGGGTCTATTTCCAGCAATGCTATTAACAGGTTATATGGCCCAATCAGCAAACCCCATAACTTCACTAAACCTCATGCATTGCACGTAGTAGATTGGATTACAGTATTCCAAAAATCACAATCAGCTTCAAAGTTCTGTGAATCAGCTGCAGACCTTGATTTTTCTTTTCATTTTCTCTCCATGTTATTTTATCTAAGCCACATGTTTTCAAAATGAGCTTTAAACGCAGCTTTGTACTGATAACCTAAGACTTGTCTTTTGCACAGTACCACACATTGTCTCCATTCCTTTTCAGAGACAAGTCATAAAAAACTGTAAAAAAAAATTAGTGAGCTTTGTGACTTTAACCAGAACTCAGCATTATTACTTCTCTTTACTCCACTTGGATTCCACTGAGCCAAAAAAAAAAAAAAAAAAAAGTTTACATTCTGAAGCGGGAAACAATAAAGTTAAAAAAAAAAAAGTGATTAGGGCTGGCTGAGTGACTCAGTTGGTTAAGAGCTCACTCAAGAATTTGAGCTCTGAGCAACAGCGGTTCAAGTCCAGGCCTGAGCTGAGCTGCCAACAGGTGGCAGGATGGCTCATCTAAAAAAAAACAAACAAACAAAAAACCAGATTGGATGTTTTGAGGGTTTTTCCCCCCTTTTTCTTTAACAGGCAAAGTAATTAAATGTAGGTGTAACAAGATAGTTTCAAAAGGTTTAGACTGAATATAAAACTACTGTGAAAGTGACACCAGCAAATAGGTTTGATGCCTCCTTTCCAAGGATGAAACTTTAGTACACATTCTACTTGGTCTCCAATCAAGCCAGCGGTGTCTGTTTATGTAGAACAGAAATGTACATAACATTCATTTGTGCTGGGTGAGTTAAAGAAACCAACGCATGCCCATTGTCTGCTACACTAGCTACCAAAGAAAAATAACAGGCATCTGTAGATTGTGGGATGGCGTGTCATCCATGATGACCTTGATAATCAGTGGCAGGACATAGGGCTCTCTGCTCTTATATTCTGCCCTTGAAAGAGAAGAAAGGAAAAACAGGGGCTGCCCTGTGTTCTCTCAAATACTGGTTTGTTCTTGAAATCTAAGATACAATGCTTCTCTGTTTTGCAGAAACTTTTAGAGCCCAACAATGTAGATATTAAATAATATATAACAAGCATAAAACTTCAATCAGGTAGAGTAACTTCCTTTCTCTAGCCAAGTACAGTAATACCTTGGTTTGTGAGCATAATTCGTTCTGGAAACAAACTACTCGTATTGCAAGACATTGCTCGTTTACCTCGTTAAAATGTATTAGAAATGTTTGCTCGTCTTGCGTAACACTTGCAAACCACATTACTCGCAATCCAAGGTTTTACTGTATTTTATTACTTTGCATTAAGATAATATGGTTTTAGTTAAGAAGGTAAAAATATCCGCAAACTTTTTTATAAGGTAAGGTGGAATTCTTGGCAACAAAGGCTGCTTGTTTTCAGTGTTTGTAACTCATAAAAATATACAAAATAAGGTGTTTAAATTAAAATATCTTTAATCACATAATCCATCTCCACACTTACTTTACAATTAACTTCGTCATGTATGAATAAAATTTTTTTAAAAGTTGTATGTTTTATATAGATAGCTAGGTTGTAGCATCAGTAATTTTGGCAGTAGGTATATATTGTCATTACACAATGTAGAGTAATCTATAATGTCTAGCTAAATGGCTTATTTTAAGGGATGGATTCTGGAATTACAAATGGGCTCTGGCCTGACACAAGGGCACATTTCCTCCCTTCTCCAGGTTTTTTCACCTCCTTAAACTTCAGCTGTAAAACAGGCACAATATTACTATAAAAGCTTTGTTACATAGTAAGGAGTGAATCAGTTTTTCCACAAGAGAACAATTATTTCTAAATGGCCCCCTGAAGAGAGAAGCATACCCAGAATATTCATTACTCATTGAAGATGCAGCGCAAAGAAGGAACATTTCCAAGCTAAGGGCATCATTGACTAGTGAAGATGAAGGACAAATAGCCTACTCGCTATGTCTGTTTCTGCAATGCTTTGGTGAATAATCCCTCATTGCCTTAGATCCACGCTATAATAAAGCAGTGAGATTTTTGAGTTTAAATATTTTCGTCAAAATAAAACCATTTTTTTAATTGATAAAAAGAAACGTTTTAAAAAGAGTAAAATTTATGAATGATTTTACAAAGACCGCCTTATGTTACTTTAATCTCTCCATGGTGTCCTTATATTACATTTTTAATACTTCAGCTTGCATGTTGACAATAATTATTTCTAAAAAATTGGACATTCCACTATTGTGCACTATAGATAGAAAAATAAATAAATAGAGCTTTTTCAAATTAAAAATAATTTAAATACTTGGTTCAGTTCTTATAAGAGTGCCTAGCTGCTTCTATTCCAATGCCTCATTTGTGCTCAATTTTAAGCATCATGATTAAATCAGTATTCTTTTTTATCTAACTTCCAACATAAAAATGTTCCATAATTATGTGTTTAAATATACTCTTGATAATATTGCTGAATCCTTCCATATGGAGAGACCTTTCTGGGTATATATTTCTTTTTGTTTTCATTATTTGTGTCTCAGGTTACCAATGAAAATGTGAAGCTTTATTGTGTTATAATTATAAAAACAGAAATTCACAAATTAAGTGGCAGTTGGCCTAGGTCCCTTCTATACTGCCCCTGGAATCCATGGAATAATCCTTTAGAAATTCCATCCTGTTGAAATAATACATATTTGACTGATGTCAATAGCTGGCGAATGGCACAACATGTATTCAGAGTCTAATATTTCATTATCCTCATGGAGTCATTGTGTATGGTGGTAAAATCAAAATCCATTCAGACTCAGATGATTATTAATATACTTTCGAAGGATTCCTTTCTCCTCTCATTCTTAGTACACTCCCAAAGAAATAGGATATATCAACACACCATATGGTAAATGAAATCAGTCATAGCACCATATTGTATCTTCTATCACATGCTATTTCACAGTATGACATGCTCAAGTAGTTTTCTGATGAATACTGTAGCTCCTAATATAGATTTGGCAATATCAGTTACTTTTCTTCTCTTTTCACAGGCATACCGTCATTGCTATTAGCCTATTTTTATGTCTGAATAAAAGCCTGTGTGCTTCTTTTTAGGAAGCAGCTTTTTAATAACAGTGTATGAAAGTGAAATATAAGCAAAAATATGAAACAGCTCCAGATGTGGTAATTCAGTGAAAAGTAGTTGAGCTGTACATTGGTAAAAAGAAAATGCCCATAAAAGATTGAATTGTACTTGATCCTAGAAAAGTGGTACAGTGGAAACAACAGAGAGTTTGCAGTTTTGGTGTTTTTTTTTTTAGTTTATGACTCATTGTGTGACATAGGGGAAAGTTACTTCTGAACTCAGAGAGATAATAACTCACTCACTTCATAAGACTGTGGTGAGATTTACGTAAAATAATGTGTGCAAATCTCCCAGAGCATGGCGCCATAGCACAAAATTCAAGTTGTAACATTCAGTAGCTGTCTGTTCCTATGCCTTCTCCGCTCCCTAATGCTTCCTTGAGACTTTCCAGATAGATCAGATAGAAACTGTCACTTTGAAAACTGAAGCTTACACATAATAGAAGTCCTTTATGCATTGTCTTGGCATAGCTCAGTTAGTTGAAATATAAATCTATGATACAAATTTGGATTTGTATATCACTCAGCACATTCTGTCATTATGTCATCTCTTTTATGGTAGAGGACTCAGAAGGTAGGCCCATGCTTCTTACCTTGTGTTTCCTTGCCCTATATCATGTGCATGATTATTTAATAAAAGTTATATGATGAATTGCATGATATATTTTAACGGCGACCAAATATCAAGACATGTAAAAAACACTATGAAAGAACACAATGAATTAGCTCAGTGTACTAAAGGTACTAAGTACCTTGTTAGTAATTCAAAAGATAATTTAATTAGCAGTATAGTTTTATACTTTGGAAAGGAAAAATAAAGACAAGGCTTAAAGCAATCTTCAGGAAAATATGCAAAAAATATTTTATGGCAGATTTGCTATGACTTTTATGGATTAGCAATGAAAATCCAATGTGAAATGTAAATTTATAAAATATTATATTTTCTCATTTCATATACTCATTTTTTTTCACACCAACACTGTAATTAAAGAGGAAGGAAAAGAAGAAAACTAAGAGTTTTATATATATTACAGAAGAAGACAATAGGAAGGCAATCTGCGTAATGTTGGTTCCTAAAAGAGCACTGGTTTTGAAACAATGTTTTGTATTATCTTGGTCTGATATCCGCCATCTAACCATTGGTTCACCCAGCCACTACCTACTGAACACTCCCCTTAGTGAGCTGTCACCAGTCCAGGTATTTCTCCACTTGATGTCTTTCCTCCCAATCACTCTTCGTTATAGACAGGGGGCGATGTTCAAATTATTTAACAACTTGTACAGCATATGAACTAACTATTCAGAAAGGACATTTCTTGAATGTTTGCTACATGTCCAGCATGATACTAAATCTTTATACACATATCGCCATTTATTTCTTTAATCACTGTCCGGTAAGTACTACTCTTATTCCCATTTCAAACATGAGAAAACTGAGATTTAGAAACATCACTTGTTCGAAATCATATTGTTTGCAGGTAAAAGGGTCAGAATTAGAATCAAGGCCTGTGACTAGAGGTCATGCTCCTATTAAACACAGATTGCACGGAGGAAAAAAATCCATAAAATGCTGAGTCATGATACAGTTCAAGTGCCTGACAGATGCCCTCATTTTTTGACATTTTGTCTGCATACTTGTTGACTAAATGTACCATATAATTATGCCTCTTATATCTGTCCTTTAACTTTCTTTTCAATCACTAGGAAAAGTGATTGCAAAATTTGTTTTCTAAATTTCTGAAAATTGCATCAGCTTAAGTGTTTAGGAAAAAAAAAATGCCTTGATGATTAAGAGCCTCATATCTATAGTTACAGTTCCAAAATTATAAGTTTAAATTGTGCTGAAGAAAAAGATCTGGTTTATATTACTAAGAAAAACAAACCATGACAGAGAATCAGAGCAGAGTAGTTTAGGGCTAAAAAATGTCGAAGGTCTTGTCTGGGTCAGCCTTATCATTTTATAGATGAGGATGGAAGGCCCAGACGGATCCTTCATGGTTCCTAGGTCTCACTGATAGGTGGAGCTGGGAGTGGAACATGGCCATAGGATGCTGCATGTTTTCTTGGAGAGACATAAAACAAACTGATTAGTAGTCAAGGGTATCCTCAGTCCAAGTTCTGCGACTAAATAGCCACGCTCTCTTTAGGTAGTCATTTATGCTCTCTGGGTCTCAATTTCCTAGTATGAAAACAGGTTTCTCACTTTTTGATTTCTTAATTTGCTTCTGATTCTAATATTTTATTACTGTGAGTTTCATTCCATCATGGTTAATTTGGTTATATCAGGTAGACATTGTTATTGTTCACTCATGTTTAAGCCTACCACCATTCTAATTCAGAATGCCAATACTGTCCTCATTTACTCTTTTGATACGAATAGTTTCTTATGCTAAGATCTAAGTTTTGTGTTGGATTTATTATTCTTGAAGCCTTTGTAAAAATATACTAGGGTATCTTAAAAATTCTCTGTATAAAGATTAAGTAGCTTAATAATATGATACAATAAATATCTGATGATATGTTTCAGTCATATAAATCACAGATAAAACAGTACTCCCCTGAAGATGTTTAACAACACATTCAAGTACAGAGGCTTGATTAAGACTGCTTTGAAGGAATAAGACATGAAAGAGAAAGGTGTCCAATGAAGAAATTAATGACCGAAGCACATTAAAAAAACCCCACAAAAAACAAAACAAAAAACCCCCACAAAACAACAACAGCAGCAACAACAACAAAATGTGATATACTGTATAACTAAAAATATAAGGAGACTATCTTGCTGGGAAATCCATGAGGTTTTAATATTCTTTGTCATTCCAACTAGTTTTCACAAAGGAAAATATTTCAGTAAAGACTCACTAGTGTCCTTGTAGAAAGCCAAAGCTACACCAGGATGAAGGGACTTCAAAACACATTCTGAACTCCACTAAAATGCAACCTCAGTTTTAAAGGTTTTTTTTTTATTACATTTGGGCTATTTACTCTATATTGCTCCCAGTTTGAGGAAAGAGTGTTACTAACAGGAATAATGATAATGATAATAATATACACAAATACTGTATTTACTATGTGACAAGTACTGTTCTAATATAAGTATATATAAACACAGATTTAATTTTATGATATAAACTGACTTTATTATTTATCTGCTTTTATAATAGTGCTACCGAGTAGTTTACACAATTTTTACAAAGATATTTTATGTTTATATTCTAAATATAATTTTTTGTTTATTTTATCTTGTTTATTTTCTTTAAAACTGGTAAGTGCAAGGTTGCATATATCTGGGTTTCCTAAATTTGTATATGAAAATATATGTCTAAAATATTGTGCTTGTTACATATCATAGAATTTAGAAATGTCAGAACTGAAGGAGAGATTGGTCACCATGTACTAAAGGAACTGTCAGTACTAACAAAATGAGAGCATTTCACAGCTAAGACAATGCAGGGTCGAAGACGTGAAAAGATTCTCAAGGTCATCTAGTTAAGGGTAAAGTTAGATCCACCTCTCTTTGCTTCCCGCACTGACAATTTTCCACAACATGCAAAATCCATATAGCTGCAAGCTATCAGCGGTAATTAGCAATGAAGGTAAGGTTCTAAGAAGAACAAACCGTCTCCTTACAATAAGTCTTTAAAACTGTAGGACATGGCAGAAATTTCCATTGTCTGTTTAAAATACTGGAATAAAGAGTGATTTTAAACAAAATAGAAAAGTTATAATGCAAAGACCCAGCTCTGTGGACCTGAGCATACTTCCCCAGCGTCCCTTCCACTATGCTCCCAAGACCCCCACACAGGGGAGGCACAGCACCACTCCTTATATACCTGTTTTACTCTGGGGTCCAACTCACCACTAATCTTTTTTTTTCCCCCCCTTCAAAATTTTACTAGGGAATTGGGGGAGGGGAACAGCGTTGGGGAACCAGGGAAGGGGAACAGACAAGTTGCTGTCCTTTTGTTCTTCAGTCTAGTTGTGGAGGACATTGCTTCACTGGCCCACATGTGGGATCTGAATAGGGGCCCTGATGCTCAGAGCTGGTGACCCAAGCCAACTCTTAACCAGTGCGCCACCTGGCTGACCCTCACCACTAATCTTGAGTGGGGCCACTGTGAACTCACACAGTGCCTTTGTGTGAATTTAGGGAAAGGTGCCCCCTCTGGATGGTTGAATTAGAAAAAGGTACCTCATCTGGGTGATCTGCAGCGCCACAGACACAAGATGACTTTGTGCCCAGAAAAAGTTACCCCTCTTTCAGGAGGACACAGAGGCCCAAAGAGCACACTGCTTCAGAGAGCTAACCAAGGGCTGATATTCATCCCTTCCCGCTTTGTTGGCAATGTATGTGGCAATCTTGCTTTTGGATCTACTGTCTGTCTTATAAGTTCCCTTGGAAATTAGAATGAAATGTGGTTGTAAAGTCCTCTACAACCACAGAGAGAACTTATATTTCCTTCTCTCTAGACTCAGAGAATGAATTTTTCTACCCCTTGTTGAAAGGCAATATCTGTACCAATGCCTTCTAGCTCATCTCTTCCGAACTCAATCAAGCATTATGTTTTTTTAAATTTATCTTCATCTTTTCATGTTTCCTGACTCCTTTCTCATTCATAATTATTTTGGCTGGCTGTTCACTTTTCCTCCTGGGCTCAAACATTTTCCAGCCTCCCTTACAGTCAGGTGTGCTTTATGACCAAGATCTGGCAATTGGGCAAGTGGACAAAAACAAATAAGCTACGTGTGAATCTAGCCTGCGAATCTTTCTGTGCAATCTTCCACGTTCGCCACCATTTTTCAAGTTCAGAAAATTCAGTAGAGGTCCCCTGCCCCCACCTCTTGGGGGATGCTGGGGTCATTGGATCAAAGGAAACTGGGTCCCTGAATAACTGTAGAGCTGACCATTCATCCCAGCTCTCACTGGACTGCAACAGAAGTGAGAAAGTTTGTGGATCAACTCACTGAGATTTGGCAGTTGTTTATCACAGTAGGGCACAAAAACCCACAGCAAAATGCACCATTTTTCAACATTTGTTAGGCTCTAGAGAGGAGTCAGACAACCACTAGAGGCAGCTATCCTTTATGTGGTACATAAAATTCAACGCTGTCATGCTTTCTCACTCTACTCCCAAAGACATTAAACTTTCAAGATAATGAAGAGTAGCTCCAGCTTATCAAAATTTAGGAGATCATCATGCAATTTCTACACTTCTGTGCCACTATCATCGAATTGACTCAGCTTCCTGGGTTTGAGATGCCTTCCTTATTGCTGTAAAAGAACACAAAGAGTTTGTTTCCTGTTCTTATTCATACTGCCACAGGCTACTTTTGAAAGAAAAGTTTCCAGAGACTTATTGCTTTTCAGATCACAAAATCCAGTAGGGTATGCTTTAAACTCTACAACTTTCCCCCCAAGTATTCATGCTTTCATCTGAAGGATAATAAATGTAGTTAATTTTTTTTTGAAAATGTATGCACTACACAAAATTACCTCATTATCTGAGATTAACTTGTATATCCCATCTGCTTTCTCCCAGTCCCTTAGTGGAGAGTAATGCAAAGAGACAGGAAAGATGTTTACTTTTGAGATCAGAACCACCTGTTATGATTAATTTTGAATTGGTGATGAGACAAGTAGGTTCATAATAAAGTAGAAAATGGAAGGAAATGCTACTGTAGATAATCAAAGACCAGAGTTGAAAATTAAGAACTTTAAAACCAAAACTATTAAAAGAATACTGAGAATGTATCAAATTTCAAAGTGTGTCTGGTACAGCTGTTCATCAGATCAAAAATTAAGAGTATAGAAGAGTATTTTTGCGATATTTTTTTCCTTGGAACTACTGCTGTCTTGGCACAACCTAATACAAACAATGAAAGGGAAAATGAAATTATGAGCTTTTAATGGTAATAAGACTGGAGGCTAAAATAAGGTTGGGAGAAGACAGCAAGTTTCTGGAAGGCTACAAATCATACACATTCATATTCTCTGACTATATAAAATACTAATTGGCACTCAGGTCAACTGTGAGGTTCAGGAAACCATTTGGACCCCCAGACTACCTGGTGCTGAGCAATGGAACCCTACTGGCTGGATGGCATCACCGGAAGGAGGAGGTGGTTACCACTTTTCTAGCGACAACTCCCCACTAACGGAGCAGAGGCATGCTTGCGGTGTGGGGCTAAACCACTCCTGCCACGGTCCCCAGGGATGAAGCTGAGAATAGACCACAGCAAGGGAAAGGGATAATTACTTGTTAATGTGAAGGGTTTAATGATTTTAATGGTTAGCTCCTAAATGGCAGGGACACTACCTAAGGTATGCCATACTGAGAGGAGGGTATGAAGTTATTTGTGAATTTAAGGCAGCAGGGTGCAGTCAGTGGAGAGTCTATGTGTATTCTGAAGGCCAGGGTTTCTTCTAATTCCTTCTCTTCCAGGGTGAGCATTCTAGGGAGGTTATGGTGCAGGTTATGAGCTTCTCTGATTCTGTTTCCTTTTATGCAAAACAGGGATGCTAACACCTGCCCAACAACTTTGTGAGCTATATACACATGTGAGCGAGTGTGCGCACACACACGTTGCTGGTTTTAACTATTATAAGTAACTTTCACTGATAACACACATCAATAATTCATTTAATGCAATTCTCTAAGTAATTACTTAGAGAGGCTTATGTGTTCTCAATATTGAGTTAGAAACTATAAGTGATCCTAATAAGTGGTTGGACCTTGGTCTCAAGGAGATTCAAACTATTTGGGGAGTCAAGATATACTCAGGAAGCAATAAATATTAATACAAAATCATATGCTATTAAGAGTGAATGTGGGTTGTAGATGATAAATAATACAAAATGAGACATAGGGCTTGAACTGGGCAAACTATATTCCTGAACAGGAGATATTAAATATGATTTAAGAAGCAAAAAAAAAAACAAATTTAAAAAATGAGCCCATTGAAGTTAAGTTTTTTCAATTCACCTTAATCTTAGAAATTTAGTTGGATAGGTTTGGCTGCCTGTGACAGAAAACCCAAATAAGACAAATCTCTCTCTCTCTCTCTCTCTCTCTCTCTCTCTCTCTCTCTCTCTCTCTCTC
>NW_017731613.1:824620-943419 GCF_001890085.2 Hipposideros armiger | reverse complement strand
CTCTCTCTCATACACACACACACACACACACACACACACACACACACACACACGGAGTCTGAATAGGCAATCCAGGGCTGGCATGGCATCTTCTCAGTGTCAGACCCCAGGTTCTCTCTAGCTTGATGCTTCTACTTCCCTGGCCCTGACCTGTCATCTGCTAGATCTCCAGCCATACATCTGCTCTACAGGCATCAGGAAGGAGGGAAGGGCAAAGAAGGGCCCACTTCACCTCTTTTAAGAAAACATCCTAGAAATAACAAACTATATCTCCATTTACTCATCATTGTCAGAACTTAGTCATGTGGCCATACTAAGAGTCAGGGTTTCTGATAATTGGAGTCTTGATATAAGCATTTATTATATAATAATTTATATATATTTTTATAAAATATACAAAAAATTATATATTTTTTAAATATATAAAAAATAATTATATATTTATATAAGCATCTTTAAATAAGCATTTATTAGAGCAAAAAAGAATGAGTATTGATTGGGTGGCAGGGGTGGGGGTTAGTAGAGATGGTATCTCATAAGCTTGATTTCTATTTTGTTTGTCTTTCTCTACTACACATACCCTAGAAGACAGTGGGCAGAGAAAAAGGAGACCTGGGCTCCAGTGTCCAATCTCTCACTAATTAGATAAGGCTCCTGCATCTGTTGCTACTTCCTTTTCTCAGTTGTAAAAATAGAGCTAGCTCCTTTAACTGATCTGAAACTCTCTAATTCCATCATGGGTAAAAAGTAGACTGATGGCTCTGGACCCAGTGACTTTATAAATTGGAAAAGGTTCAAAAGTTTAACACTAAAAAGATTAGATTAGGTCATTGATCTAAAGAAAGGTTTATAGTCTCAGAGTCATGAAGGGAGGGCACTCCTTTCTCTGTGATTTTGGTCCTGGTACACATAGCCAAGAAAACTGTTGATCTGATGCTTTGTGAGCCTCTGCAAACAGAAATTTTCATGCAGCAAAGTCTGCTGGTTCCAATTCTTTTTGGCAGGCAGCTTCGGGAAATCAGGGAAAGAAGTCAACGGACCTTGATTCCTGTCCTGGCTTGGCTAGTCACTATCTCTGGGATTTTCACCCAATCGTTTAACTTTGCCAGGTCTTAGTTTTACTAAATGCATAATTTTTGTAGGTATCGCAACAAAATCATGGACATTCCCAGAGATTTTGCTCCCTCCTTCTCGGAAATTTGACAAAGTTTTAACATGCAGATATACCAAGTAAGATGGCCATGTGGGGAATAAAATGACCACTGAATGATCAGGTGAAGCATGTAGCTGCTCCCCAGGTGGAAGGTTACAGAAGTAGCAACAACACCAGCAGTATGGCCTCTGAGGCAGAGAAACTCTGTATGGCATTGAGAAGACCAAGGTTGTGCTCCAGTGGTGGGACTGAGCCAGCACAGCTAAGAGCTCACTTCCTGAGCCAATGAGGGATCATTTCCGGCAGCCTGTGTGCCCAGTTCATGGAGGCTGAATAGCAGAATCCAGTATGCAATGCTGAATTCTGGGGAATGGTCAGGGGCTGCGGTGGGGTGAAGGAATGTAAAGGATAAGCATGCATCATGACCTTGAGAAGGCTTGGCTCAATACAGAAACATTGGTGAAATGACTGTTGTTTTTTGGTGCTAGGAATGTATCATCTTCCTCCAGGTTGGTGTTGTTTGAAGATGCTTGACTGCACCACAGGGGAAGATGTGGGTGGGAGGAAAAGTCCAAGGTCAAAAAAAAAATTATAGAGGTAATGTGGAAAGCAGTGTTCTGTATTAAGCAGGAACCTAACTTTGTAAATTGGTGGTAATTCGGATGCCAGAATTATATGAGAGATGCGTCAGAACTTCTCAATCCCTTTGTGTAGTGAAGATTAACTTGAAGTCAAAGAGAGGTGTGGCCTTTGCCCCTAGCTACGGGGAGGTGCTCTCTGGGCCCCTGGACTGTGGTGCCTGATAGGAGTGTATTTGTTTGCCTGGGTCCTTTGGTTACTGGGCAGTGTAACAATGTGATATATAATTCAGGCTTAGAAATCGCCACAGCAGTGATAATTAAATAACTGAAGTTATTATCTTTAATTTCCAGGAGGGGTTGAAGACTAAAGGTCAGCCATGTGACTGGGCAGTACGTAAAAACTCTGGGCACCAAGGCTAAAGTGAGCTTCCCTGGTTGGCAATACCCTTTGAGATGTCGTTGAGTATCAGTGTTGTGTCTCAAACTGTAGCTGGAAGGAGGGAGTGCCAACCAGTATTCCAGGGGAGAAGATGAGCAGAAGCTATGTGCTTGGACTCCTCCCTGACTCTGCTATGTGTCTCTTCATTTGGCTGGTTCTAATTTGCATCCTTCTACTTATGATACAACTATTATTTTTAACTACAGCATTGTGAGTTCTATAAGTCATTCTAGTGAATTACTGAACTCAAGAGAGTCCATGGGGACTCCAAATTTGTAGCCAGCTGGTCTAAAGTTAGGGTGGCCCTCAAGTCTGCTGAATTTGTGGCTGGTATCTGATGTGAGAGCAGTCTTGCGGAGGACTGCGCCCTCAGACTTGTGGTTTGGCAATCTCGTTGCAGTTGGTGTCAGATGTCTTCTGATGACTTGGCTAGCTGGAGGCCTGTGCCCTTAACCATGAGTTTGAATAACTCTGAGTACCCCTCATCTAAAATCTCCTTCATCTTTAGGGTCTGTTGGATCCTTGTGGTTGACACTGTCAGTAGGTCATTCAAAATGCATTGTCCTTTTCTTGGCATTTTTAAGGACAGCCAATGTACTTATCTGGGCCAGGTGTTGGATCAAATTTGGTCCAACTCAATCATGACAATTTTGTTTTCTGCTGGCCTCTTAATCTTTGAGTCTCCATGTTCTGACCATGAGCCCTAAACAGATTTCTGCTGGAGGTGCATGTCTTCCTGAGGAAGTTTTCACCTTCCTGACAAGAGGGTGCATATAGCTTTTCTCCTGCTGTTCTTTGTCTGTCTTGAATGTGACATATTGCCTGAAGGGCAATCCTAACCTACAAGCATACAAAATTTAAGGAGACCTGGATTGAACCTGGGGCATTCATGACATTTTTGAGTCCTGGTATTGGCCTTGGGCTACTTATTTAAGGAATTCTTGCTAAGTAAGAAAAATAAACTTGTATTTGTTCACAGCCAGTATATATCTAGTTATCTGTTCTTTGTAGTCAAATGCACTTATAATACGTACATGTCCCCATAGAAAGAAGAGGTGAAGCACCATGTTCAAAGTCATAGATTGCACGAAGACTGTGCCCTATTTTCCTGACTCCCATCCCAAGATATCTTTTCCCACACTTCTTTTCTTTTGCTATTTTGTCCCTTATTTTATTAATGATAATGAGTTTAAAGTTCTACCTACTATTCTGCATAGTAAATGAAATAATCTTCCAGTAATAGAAACTTATTTAAAGTTATATACAGCTCAATGTTCCATTACCAGACCCACAAAACAATACTTTAAGTTGAATAATCAATTTGCATTTTTCATAATTTTTTTTAATACATCTTTTTCTCTTGACTTTTACCAACTCCCATCCCATCAAATTCCTAATGTGTTCATATGTGGTGCATAATCATGTTATACCCATTCATATTAAAATCACTTTATCTCATTCACCAAAGCATCAACAGTTTTAAAGAACTTCAAAAAGTGTACTAATCTGATCTCAGCTACCTTAAAGTGTCTATGTAGTCCTTGCTCAAAATGAATTTGTTTCTTGTTTGATTTAAAATAAATATTAAATTTCATGAATTTCTAAGTAATTACTAAATAGAATTCCCTGTTAACAATGTTTTGCTTATTTACAAAAAAAGGTACCCCTGTTCCAGAAGACAAATCCCACAAATTAATATTTCTCTCTATTTTTGACCCAGCTGAGAGCTTCATTAGTATACATTCCCCTCCAAAATGTCTGAACTAAGTAACAACTAATCAATCAATCAATTTTCAGTCCTTCTAATCTCCTAATATGAATATTTAATTAGGAAACCTCCTATGAGGCTATTTACAGCTGTGTTTTCACACCAAGAACTTTAAGCTCATACTTCAAAATGTTCTACTATGGATTATTTTTTTAAATGTATAGTGTAAAAATTAAGAGTCAGTATGCGTGTACAGAATGTCACTGTCAGTTTTTGAATTTACCCAACTTTCTTCCTTTTCATTTTACAAAAGAAAAGTCTTAATACCAAATCACATACAGATCTCTAGAATATGACAGTACTGAAAAGATTTTGCCTATCCTGTGTAACCCATGCATTTCAGAAACAAGATAAGAGAAGCAGAATTCCACTTATTGATTTTTCCATCAGCATTCTGGCCACATCTTTAAGAATAAAGTACATTTATACAAGTAGATTGCTTGTATACAGTGATTACTTGAGTCATTCCAAATACTTTCCCTTTCCTTTGTAAAAGCATTCTGATGGATTTGTACCTCATTTTATTGGCATAAAAACAAGTAAAGGCTTCTAAATTACAATATATAGTTTTGTCCATAAGGAAAAAACTGTACCAGTGCTTTTTCCTTCTTCCACATATGGGGATTTTTTAGGTGGAAAAGATAAGACCTGGACTTGCCCATGTTTTAACAAAACAACCGCAGAGCAAAACCACCATCTGGGTTCCCCATCACAGAGAGTTATGTTTTGTAGGATATCTCACAACAGAATCACTTCTTAAGACTTATTTTAAAACTTGAAACTTATCTTGGAAAAGAAAATTGAATACAACTGAGTGAAATTGTTGAAAACACAAAGAGGATATAGATTAATTATAAAAGGGCAGGTCCTTTCCTTTTTCTTTTATCAGAACAGGCAGAAAAATCATCTTCCATCCTTTATGCAAGATAACAAGTGAAACATATTTGTGTCACATATTAAAGGAGTATAGAGAAACATGTAAAGAGATTCAATGAAAGCAGTAGAAAACAGTTAATAGTTCAGGTTTATTGAAACATTGGTGAGAAATTATAAAAAAGCATTTGATGTCCTTTCAAAATAACCCTCTAAGCATAGCATTAGTATTAATATTGACTTTAAAAAAAAAGTGGAACTCAAGTAGCTCCTTCTAGGATATCAGTCAGCAAATAGCAGACTCAGGACCAAAAGCTTTGGGTTATGACCTCTGAACTCAATTCCATTTCCACTTGATGAATTGTCTTTTAAGGGAACTGGTCATATCAAAGAGATTAACCACTATGGAAATTCAAAGCACAGATTAATTAGGAATAATGAATTAAATACTTACAGCCTTCTGTAGCCACAAGTAGGAGTTTGCTGAGCTGGGAGACCTTCATAGAGGATAATATAATCATCACCTGTAAACATCTAACGTGCCCTCAGTAATTATTCTGCTGGACTATTACAGTGATTGTAGAAAAATCTTACTGTAGCGATTAAAAGGAAGTGGAGAAGTAAGGTGATTTCTAAATAAATATATCAGGCTTTCCAAAAGTCAAAACTAAAATATCCAGATTAGTCTAGAAAACGCGAATTACTTCAAATCTTAATCTACCTCACTGTGTGCGGATAGTTTAAATCCTGTGTGAGACATCTTTAAATATCTACAGAAAAGAGGTGGGACAGGAGAAAGCCACCCACAAAACTTTTAAAATTTCAATTTACCTATAAAGTATTTTTAATTCTCATTTGATATTGTTTATATATAAGTTGGTTGTTGTAAACTAAATTAGCACTTAGAGATGAGGAAGAAAACAGAAATGAAAGAAACATGGCTTGGGCAAGAGCAGTATCATAAATCAGAATGAGTTAGAAAAGCTTAAACTGACAGTCTACCCTCTTGATTATATAATCAGAGTAAAATCAGGAAGGGGAATAATTTTTTTCTTAAGGGAGGAGTGCAGAGTAAGAACACAAAAGGAGCAGCTGTTTGAACGCTAAAGCCTAGAACTTACTCTTCAGTAAAAAGCCATAAGCATGAAGAGACTATTAAAAAAATAAGAACAAGCCATTAATTATAAAAATGCTACTGCTTGGCAAGAAGGAATACTTCTGTTATAAAGTAATTTCAGCATTTCACCCAAACAAAGCATGACTAATGCTTTTATTTTGGGTTGTTTTAATGATTGATTTATATGTGCCAAGACTGAAAAGTGAACATTTCAATAATAATATATAAATATCCATTGCTTGCCATTTGGTTGGCTGCCTTGTTTGAATGAGGTCACTTCACAGTCCCCATATCATTGCTTCCTCTTTCTCAAGGTCTGATAGAGAAAATAATTGAATTCTTCAGAATCAGATTTAATGGAGAGTAAGATAAAATCTAACAGTAGATTGAACGGTACTTTAGAAATAATAGACATATGTGAGGTGAAACACATTTGCTCATCAAAGAGAGCCAATAGTCTAAAGACAACAAAACAACCACAAAACCCAGATTGGTTAGTTTAAACTAACTGGCATCTCTAAGGTGTAACAGAAAGTGAACATATGGTTTTTAGCATAATTTGAATCCAACAGGCATGATCCGTAGTTTCAATATTTAAAAGAAAACCCAGGAGCATCAGGAGTATTACGAGGAGGAGTGCTCAGGCACTGAAGAAGTAGCCTTGAGCAGCACCTCTCAAAAGCTGGTGTGGACAAGAATCACCTGGAGATTTTGTGAGAATGTGGACTCTGATTCAATAGGTCTGGGGTGGGGCCGGAGAGTTTTGTTTCTCCCACCAGCTTCCAGGAGAGAAAACTGCTGCTGGTCTAGAAACTAATTTGAATAGCAGGGCTCTGCTACATGGTGGAGAAACAGATGTGGGAGCTTTTTCGGTCCATGGGTTGGAAGAGTGACCCAGAATTGTGGCAATCTGGGCGACTTCTGGCCTAAATGGTTCTTTCTTACTGACATCACCCTAGAGTGACTGGAGCACCAAGAGGGGAGACAAGTACAGAGTCAGCAGGATTCTTCTGAAAAGACAAACGATGAATGGTGTTCTACCAAACACAACACTTGGGGAGCTGACCGTTTTGTAATTACTTTAGACTAATTTGTTTTAATGGATTCTACTTGTTCCTAATAAATAAAATCTGAGACATATTCAATATGCCCTTTCTCCTTTAAGAAACAGAGTTGTTTTTTAACAGTTGGAGAAAGAGAAATTCATTATTGATTTATTAGCCAAGGTTTGAAAAATAGAAAAGAATTAAAGCTTTCCAAAAAGCTACGCGAGTTAAATTTAAAATTACATCTGATGATTTCCTCTTTTCATTTGTATTTTGTGTAAACCAAATCATATTATCTTTATTTCTGCTTACCTCCTGTACATCTTAAAAATACAGATGTAAAAAATAGAATGAAGGCTATTTTTAGTTAACTATGAACAGAATTAGAGAGAATAGATATAGCTCTGCAAGTGATTTTACTACAATTCAATTTCCACATGGTTATATGACCTACTGTTTATGCTGTAATGTCAAGGAATAATCAGGCCTATCGCATAGTTTCATAAAATATACCAGTACCATAAATCATATCAGGTTGAGGTTTAAAATACATCACTTTGTTTAAAGAGGGCAACCTGTCTTTGCAAAGGAATATATTGTTCTGCTTTATTTGGAATAATGTATAATTCTTGTCTAACCTTTGCTTGAAGTGTATACCTGTACCGCTCTGGGAAATTACAAATATTTGCATATTTTTATTTATTTATTTTTTGTCCTTGGAGGTGTCATTTGTCTGCTTTGTACTGAATTACAAAGTTTTTTTTTCATGGATAAAGCTAACTCTGGTCTAGTTCAAATTATTTTAAATAGAAAAGAAATGTCTATATTCTACTTAATTTATTTTTGAGAATTTTAATTATATTTACATTTTTGAGGAAAAAACAGAGGCTGACATATTTCCTATGAGCTTAAAAAGGTTGACCTACTTTCATTATTCTTATTGGACTGCTTTCATTTGTCAATAATTTTTAGCACAATGTCTTTAACAAACAAAAAACCCAGTATATGTATATTTTTCATCATTTTTACATTAACTATAATTAAGTATAATCAGGTCCATTACCTTTGGATTCTTTTTACCAGCAATAAGGCAATAATTTGAAGAACAAGAAATATCTGTCACATAGATTTTGAGGTGCTGTTAGGCCAAATGAAGAAATTAAACTTTTTCACATTCTTTCGCCTAACATCAATTGTATTATCTATCAGTGCTCTAGAAGTGAGTGTAGATTTTTTTTGGTGAAATGTAAGAAGCCTCAGTGCAGTATTTTAAAGAAGTTCCTGCTAAAATATCTCTTTAGTTTCATATTTAATTCAGCATTTTCTATGATTTACATAATGTTCTAAAATACTATTTGGGTTATACAAGAATGACCTGAAGTTATTTTCTTCTTACATTTTTCATTTTGGTGAGCAAAGCGAACCTAGTTGTAGAGAATAATCAAAGCTGTCTTCTGTGAGCAGTGGGGTAAGATCACTGCTCCGCCCAGGGTGATTCCAGCAGAATGTGCTTACGAATGTGTTAAAGTCATAAGCAGTCAACTCTATTATGGAGTAGCGAAAGAGTGGGACAGAACGCACAGCGATGCATGTGTTCTCCCCAATATTGCAGGTTTTATATCCACAACAACCCCACTATTCACAAGACCTTGGAAACATATATGTGTTTTAAAAACACATCCATACAAAACATATACATACGCACGTATATGGACACACACACTTTAAAAGCAGACATATCATGCACACATGTATGCATATGTGCACATACATGTGTGTGGTTTACTCTGTAACACCAAGTTTTTTATTTACAGTATTTAAAATCTTTTGTTTGTTATTTCTCTAGTAACCAGATATAGTGTAAGTCTTGGCATATCTGAGTTACTATGATATGGATCAGAGGAAGCATTCACAAAGGCAAGAAGCTGGGAGCATAGCTGACTTCAGAACAAGCACCAAGGAATTTAAAGAAAGAAATGTTTGGAAAATGCTTCCAACTAGAGATCACAGATTTTGTATTACTTTGGAATTCCAATAGGAGAAGAGGTCAGAAGGTTTTAAGGAAGAGTTGAGAGAATTTGCTGATGTTTGGTAATGGTGTGCAGAGGGGCTTAGAGAAGGGAAAAAGGAGCTGGGATAGCTCTGATTCCATTTACAGAAATAGAGGAAAAGGTATTGAAAGAAGAATGTCTATATCTATCTTCAGATTTTAAGTCCTCTTCTTGACTGTATCACTTCTTACTCCATCTTCATTCAGTTCTCTCAGAGACATACTGCATTAAGATATTGTAATTTTCCTCCCGTTTTCTTGATCATCATGTCAACCTTCAGTTATTTAGGTCAGAAATCTGGGACTTTTTTTGGGCTTTTAGAAACCCAAATTTGACAAGAAGGAGGAGGATCAAGTTTGCCTTCCAAAATAGTGTGTCAGGGTGTCCAGATGAAAGGACAGCTAAAACTTTCTTTTTCTTTCTGTATCTTCACTGGATTAGTTTCCAGTTTTAGTCCCTGCAGTTAGGGTAAAAGCGAGGAAGGGCCTGGGTGTATTGATTCCTACAAAGAATCTCACCTCTCCTGGAGTCATCAGGGGACAAATCCTGTATAAAATGGACCAGAAATATTTTTTTCTTGCACATTTTCCTTTCTCTTCTCCCTCGTCTCAACACACAAACACACTCTTGTCTCTAACACTAGAATTGCTTGCTTGTCTTGAGAGCTGAAGAAAAGGGGGCAGGAAAGGAAGGGCAATGAGTGACCCTGGGGGTTGTTCAAATGCAGGTTGGAAGATTTTATAGAGCAGTGATGAAGGAGATTGTATAAATATCTTTACTTTTGTACATTTACCAATTTGGAACAAATAAAATGTTTTGAAGTCTGCTTTACAAAAAGAAATTACATCATTTAAAATGACAAATACTTCAGCTGATTTAAAGCCATTTAATAATTCTTTTATTGTCATGTCACTCTTTTTTTCTCTTATTTTCT
The DNA here is from genome assembly GCF_001890085.2 of Hipposideros armiger. Lineage (NCBI taxonomy): Eukaryota > Metazoa > Chordata > Mammalia > Chiroptera > Hipposideridae > Hipposideros > Hipposideros armiger. The sequence goes on along the minus strand of NW_017731613.1, from coordinate 933,457 downwards.
CTTTCCCTCCTTCCCTCCTTCCCTCTCTCCTTCCCTAATTTTTCTTTTCTTTTCTCTTTCTCCTTTTTTTCCCATCTCCCTTCCTTCTTTCCTTCCTTCCTTCTTTCTTCATCGTCTCTCTCTCTCTCTCTCTCTCTCCCTCTCTTTCTCTCTTCTTTTCTTTCTAACATTTTAGAAACCTGTTTCTGGCATGAATTGCAATATCTAATCATAATGCTGCTACGCTGAACACATTTTGTTGAGTAATACACTTTTGAAACTGGACTTTTGACCCTGTACACTACTTAAAAGACAAAATACACTTTGATTCAAAAAGACTCTTATTATTGGATTGTATATCATACTAGTTGTCTAAGAGAAATGATACAAACAAACAGCATCTTTTTTTTAAATATAGAAGAAAAAACCCTTAATTTAATTGTTTTGAAAATACAATTTATGCCAGCCATTTACTTCTGAGAAGTAACAAATCATTGGTTAAACTTGGAGGGGTGAAGGTATGCCTCTTCTTCCATATCCCTATGCTTTTTGTCAGTTTTTGTTGCTGTTGTTTTGTGCCTTCTTCCCAGACTGAACAACTTAAAAAAAATGAGCCATCTCTTTCTGTAAAACCTGAGCAGTAAATGTTGAAGCACTAAGTTAACTCTGTCAGCTGACCAAGCTTGATTTTTCTCTGAGATTCAGTATCTTCACTTCTAATGCAGTCCCGAAATTACATTGCAGGTTGCACCTCAAAGCCAGGAAGACCAGATGGCCATGATTTTCCTGTGATGGGCTGCTGTGCTGTGTAGGCTGTAGACTGGAGAATTCAAGGGAGCACCACTTCCATCACATCCCCTGAGATGTACAGGGTTCAACTGTGTAGCCATGCTCTGTGGCCTTTAGCTAATTCATCCCTACCTTAAGTGGACATGCCTTCCAATACAAAGAAAATCTATAGTACTATGACACTCTTTAGCTACTTACTCTAAGATAAAAGAATAATCTGTTGTTCTTCTTCTGTTTCCTTGATGAATTGGGAATAGGGCCTATGATAAAACAGCATGGTTTTGTGAAAGACCACGGTCCTTGAAGTCTGACTTGTGTCTGAATCTGGCTCTGCCAATGGCTAACTTTTTAATCATGAGTGTCAATTGAAAGAATAATTAAATATTGGAAACGGTGTCCCGTCAAGTTTGTGAAACACTGAAAAAGTTGTAAAAATAAGACAAACATTCAATAAAGATGGATGGTTGCTTGCGTGCTTTGCAGGCTAGAGGATGGTAGCTACTTCTGATGAGCTGTCAGTTTCTCTCTCATCCTTCATTCTCACATTTTCTTACTAGCTGTTTCATGGCCTCACTTAAACCTAACATCAAATATCAAAGAAAATGGATTATTCAGTCCAATCCAACACAAAAGAGCATTAAAATGATATTTAAGAAATTATTATAGTAGCATGTATATAATTCATTTGCATAGAGGCCATTCATTATGCCTTTCTTTTAGAAGATGTTTAGTGATGTTCTAGGTGCCAAGCACTAATCTAGGAGTTGGAAAATTATAGAAAGCCTGTGCCCTCATGAAATGTACATCCTAGTGGAGGAAACAGACAAAAAAAGAGATAAACAAAAATTCATAACATATCAGGTATACTGTAAGTATAATAAAAAAAAAACAGGTAAAAGACAAAGGGAGACATGAGTACTATTTTAATTAGCCCCGGGCATTAGAGAAGAGATACCTTCTTGAGAAGGTGCTATTTGAGCAGAGACCTGAATAAAATTGGGGAGCAAGCTACACAAATATCTGCAGGAAGACAGTTCCATGCAGAAGAAGCAGCAAGATCAACGTCAGAGCGACTGGATGGGTTTTCAAGTTCAAGGAAAGAATAGGCAAGCAGATACTCTGGTAGGAAATGAACTCAGAGAAGTAAACAGGGGCTAGATCAAGAAAGTCTGTGGGCCCTAGTAGAGATTTTTGATATTATTTGAAATATAATCATATTCCATTAGAGAGTTGAGAAAAGGAGAGTGTGACATGGTCTGGTTTACGATTTAAAAGGATTGCTTTGGCCACTATACGGAGAATAGATTTGAGGGTAAGAGTGGAGACTGGGAGACTATCTAACAGGCTATTGAGATAATAGCTGAGAAATGGTAATGGCTAATGATGAGTCAGACAAAGAGTTAATGAGAGCGAGTCTGGGAGCTAACAGGAATAAGCCTAAAGACTAACTGATGAAGTCAGAAAGAGTTAATATGAACGAGTCTGGGAGCTAATAAGAATAGGTTTAAAGATGAACCACTTAGCTCTGAGTCTCCTGGCTAGCACTACCCTTGTAGGCTGACAAATGCTAGGACAATTTTTGGAAGAACCCAACTGCAACAACAGTTCTCAGAAGGGGCCAGCAGCGACGGTAAACAACTGCAAGATGACTAGCCTCCTGCATCCTGCATAGAAAATTACAAAACCCCAGCTAAACAGCAACCCACTACAGTTGTCTACTCTAAGAATCTGCCCCTAGCAACATCCCCGCCGGTGTTTCTCTCTTGACTACCGGTGGCAGCCATCTCCTTTAGACAATGCCATGGGCATTCTCTCTCTGCTCAACCTTCAATAAAGCTTTCTTTGCTTTCCTACTTTTCTGGGTCTTGTGAATTCTTTCACCTTCTGCAAATGACCAGGGGTTAATTCTAGACCAATACAGCTTATACCAGGCCAGAGTGGCAGCCACAAAGTGGTAAGAACAGTAGCAACAAAGTAGAATGAGAAGTGCTTAGGTTCTAGGTATAGTTTAAGATATACCCAACAGGAGGTATTAAAAGATATGAGAGAATGAGAAAGAGAGAGGAGCCAAGGATGTTTCCAAGTGTTTTGGCTCAAGCTACTGGAAGGATGCAGTTGCTACCACTGAGATGGCGGCAGCTATTGGTGATGCTCATTTGGGAGGAGAGTGAGGCTAGGAACGAAAATTTGGATATGCTAAGTTTGAAACTTCTATTAGATGATCTACTGAAGATGTCAAGAAGGTAAATGTTAGGCATGTGGCATCAGTGTAGAGGTTTGGCTTGGAAGGATTAATTTGGGGGTTGTCAGTGTAAACAGTATTTTCAGACATGTGACAAGGAAATCTCCTATGAAGTGAGTGAAGATATAGATGGAATCAGAAGTATACGCCTGACATATGCTAGCATTCAGAGTTGGGGAGATGAGGAGAAACTAGGAATAAAACTGAGAAAGAACAGCCAGTAAAACAGGAGGAAAACCAGAGGGCATGCGCCCTGGTGACTAGGTGAAGGGTGTGTTCAACCAAGATCAAGTGATCACTGTGCCAAATCCTGTTGACAGGTCAAGTATCATGAAAACTGGGAAACAATTTGGGTTTAATGAGGTGGAGACCACTGGAGACATTGACTAAAGCAGTTTCCATGGTGTGGTAGGAAAGATAATCCAATTGAACTGTGATCTAAACTTAAAAGCAAATAACAAGGAGTATAGACAGTCCTTTGGAAGAGTTTTATTGTAAAAGGGGTCAGAGAAGAGAGAAGTGGAATCAGAATCAGGGACACAAAGCTGAAAGCAGGAGACCTCCTAGGAATCCTAGGACTTGTATGTTTAGAAAACAAACAAAAGCTATTGCAACAATTAGCGCCTTATGTGATGTAAAATGGATTAAGCATTCTCTTTTGCACTTTCCCATTATTCCACAGACCTACACTATAAAAGAAGAATTAACAACAAAAAGAACTGTATAAAATATGTAGTTCTATTTCATGTATGAGTATTTAGTGAAGGCCATTTTATATCTGAGAAAACGCAGGCAAGGAGAGAGAAAGTGGCTTGGCTACTTGTCACACAACCATAAGCAGCAAAGTGGAATTCAATCGAGATTTTCTGGTTGTGGAGTATACAGTCTTTTCTTGTTATTATTTTTTTAAATTTTATTGGGGAATAGCCATGGTCATTGGTTACACCTTGCTTTCATGCTACAGTGGCATAGGTGACTCTTTTAAGGGAGGCGCAGCTCACAGTGGCCCATGCGGGGATCGAACCGGCAACCTTGGTGTTATCAGCACCACGCTCTAACCCACTGAGCCAACTGGTCACCCCTGGAGTGTCCAGTCTTGATACTAATCAATACTGTCTCCCTGCAGGTGTGAACATGGTCTCTCTGCAGCTGATCATGGAAAGTGCTGTGAAGGAAAGGAGCAGGGCAATGTGATAGTGAACAAATGGAGGATGAGAGGTCCCTTAATAGGGCTGCCAGGACTCTGGAAGCAAAACATAGATCTAAGGATAAAAGGGGCCAGATGTGCAGGGGCCCACAGTTGAGTTCCCTGAAGAAACACAAATGCGAAGTTCCTGACACAGAAAAAAGCTGATGTTTTCTTGTAATAGCGTGGAGGCCTGTGCAGGGAGCTAGAAGAACAAGACAAGTGCAGTGAGACAGCAGAACAAATGGGGTTAGAGAGACAGGCAGAGGCTCCACCATGTCTGGCCTTATGGACTACGGTCACCTGCGTGGCTTGTATTCTAAGCCGAGGTGAAAGATCATGTTTACGTCTTTGTGCTGGCTGCTACAAATGAAACAAAATGTATGGCCCATCTGTTCACGGTATACAGTATTTTGCAGCATGATTTTTCTTTTTTAACCTCATATCTGACTTAATCTTATCTTTCATACTCTTCTCCAATTTCTTCCTTAACCCCAAATCAAAAAGGAACAATTTCTCAAATTGCTTTCTTTTTAAAAACAATTCTGGGAATAACAACACAAATAAATACCTTTAAAAATGTTCTTTTTTCTGGTTAAAGTGGATAGACTTTAGGTTCTAAATTTGGTGTTGCCACTACATAGGCAGCTAATCTTCGAAAAGCCACTTGACCTTATAATGCCTTGATTTCTTCAATTCTTAAAAAAGGAAAAGCACAAGGTTGTATGTAGGATAGGATAGGATTTTGAATGAAAAATTTATTTTTTTAATTATATATAAATGTGTACTTATTGTGCTATAAAGCATCTGACAATGTGGGGTCAAATTGATTTTTTTTATGAATACACTTCAGTTTGTAAATAAAGTTCTACTATTTGTGGTTTTGTGGGGGGAGAATAAAAGCCAGTTAATTTACTAGCTAAACTCAACTGAATAAATGAATCTTTTATAACTAAATGACAAAATATGATCTTCAGTTTTAGTCTGGAAAGGTAATCAATCATAAATTTATTAGCCTTTTTCCATTCCTATAAAATGAAGGTATAAATCACAAAATGGGGACAATTATATCAAATACAGTGGATAAAGATTTAATATGCTTAAAATGAAGAAAATTGATTGAAATCAACCAAACACTGAAATCCTAGTAGGAAAAAAAGTACAAAAGATATAACAGATTTCTTTCACGTTCATAATTTTGTGAGAGTTATGTGAGATGAGCAAACTTAAAAACCATTGGTATGGTTGTAAATGGAAACCGTTTTTTGGAATAAACGCTTATAATCTACATAAAAGACAAATCTTTCATGTAATTGACCATAATAATTTTGCATTCAGAAATTTCCCCCAAAGGAATCAGAAATAGAAAAAAAAGTGGAAAAAATATAAACATCATATCATAGGACTTATTAAATAAATTATGATAAATTCATAAAATGTAGTAAAATTTCAATATGAAAGAAATGTTAGAAGAAAATAAAAAAATATTCTTTATTTAACATCAATTAAAAAGAGTATGTAAAAGCTGTACATATAATTGGATATAAATTTTGTAATATAAAGAAATGCACCCATATATAGATTCATTGAAAAAATTTTGGAAGAAAATACAATAAAATGTTAATAATGAGCATCTGTAGGTGGTAGAAATATTGACAATTGGTTATCTTTATTTTATTTTTTTAAATATTAACAAAGACCATGAATTTTTTTTATAATAAGAAAACACTGTATATGGTTACAAATTACGAATTAAAGTGAAGTAGCCAAAATATTCTAGATTTTAATATCTAAACTGGCCACATAGAATTCCTTCACTGGAAGGGTCCTAAAGATAAAAATGCAAATTACGTTTGTGTGTACATGAACATGTGCATGAATTCCTGTACCTACGAGAGAGAGAGAGAGAGACAGAGAGAGACACACACACACACACACACACACTGTATGTGACACAGTGATACAGTATGACATAATACATATTTATAGACACTTAAATGAAAAAAGTAGGCTAATTATTTTTTATAAACATGTATATATCAATTTCTGTTTACTGAGTTTATCTAATAGCCTAATACAGGGTCTGGTAAACTATGGTTTATGGTCTAAACTTGTCCTATGGCATGTTTATATCTTGTCTATGTCTGCTTTCACACTACAACAGCAGAGTTGAGCAGCTGTGAAATACAGTAAAACCTTGGATTGCGAGTAACTTGGCTTGCGAGTGTTCCGCAAGACGAGCAAACATTTCTAATGCATTTTAACGTGGTAAACGAGTGATGTCTTGCAATATGAGTAGTTTGTTTCTGGAACGAATTATGCTCACAAACCAAGGTATGTACTTCATAGCCTACAAAGATTAAAATACTTACTATTTGGCCTTTTACAGAAAAATGCTTGCTAACTCCTGTTATAACAGTCTAACAGATCCATAATACATCCACCTAAGTAACAATTACTGATATTAATTAATATTAAAAATTAACATTAATTTTTACTAGAAAGATTTTCAGACAATTTATAATGTATGCCAATTGAAATAAAGCTATGTATAGTTATAACAACATGAGACATATTTATATGGTAATAAGTTAAAAAGTGAATATTAAATTGTGTACAAAACAGAAGCAAAAGATAACTCTATCAATAGAAAAAGATGACAATAGAATACATCAAAATATGAACAGTGGTGATTTTTCAGAAGTGAGAATATGAGTGATTTCTCTCTTATTTCTAAGTTTAAGGTACTTTTATTAAATATATCATAATGAATACATTTTGCTTTTGCAATGGAGAGTATTTTAAATGAATTATTATAAAAATAAAATATAAGACAAAAGCATCAAAAACATCCATTTTGGGGCCGGCCGAGTGGCGTGATGGTTAAGAACTCGCTTGGGATGCCAGAGGGCCCCGGTTCGGATCCCACATATGAGGGCCAGTGACACTGCCCTCCGCAGCTGAGATGCTGAACAACAGCTCAACCTGGAGCTGGGCTGCCATGAGTCGCCGGCGACGGCGTGGGCTGCAGTCCCTGTGGCAGTGGATTGCCATGGGCTACCGTGTGTGGCCAGCAGCCAGCGTGAGTGGCCAGCAGCCGCAGTGAGCGGCCGTCCAGAAGCCGGCGACTGATCTGCCTTGCCAGAGAAGAGCGCAATGATGGTGCCAACTTGGGCCAGTGAAGCAACATCCTCCACAACTAGATTGAAGAACAAAACGACAGCAACCTGTCTGTTCCCCTTCCCCCAACTCCCCAGCACTGTTCCCATCCCCCCAATTCCCCAATAAAAAAATCTTAAAAAAAACAAAAACATCCATTTTGCACCATACCCATAAATTTAAAAAGCAAAGTTCATATTTAGAAATTAAATAGACTAAGAAATGAAATAGCTAAATATTAAATAATTAAAGAACTAAATAACTCCATTCTAGCTAGTTTATTAATAGGTTTTATTCTTGAGGCGAAATAGTAAAATTTAAATGAAGTGTCTATACTGTGGCCCTTTCAAGACTGTGTACAGTATAAGTTCATGTTTAAAAGAAGTCAAGGGGAAGAAAGATAATAGATAACTCATGATAAAAAATTAACCTAATTATTTGTTGATGGTTCACAGCTCTGTGTTTGTGCCTTAAATGAATACTTGATAGAAGCATGGCTTTGTTGCCTGAGGGGGGGGGGTGCAACCTATATACTTCATGTAGGAATTTTATTGCTTTGTATAAACTAAGTTTAGAAATCTATTATAGTTATGGGAGTACTAAACATGGAAGATATATCCATGATGTTAATATACTTGCAAACAAGAAATCTCCCAATGGTCACTGCAGTTTAGTCCTGTAGTAATACAAAATTCAGTGCCATCACAGGCATGGAACCTGTGCTGTAAAGTATACTAACTGCAGCAAGTAACTGAGGACCAACTAATTTGCAGAAGATGCTGTGGTTGGTCCTGAGAATTTTGTGTGTAGAAGAAAACCTTACAAATAAAGACTGTCAGATGTTTTCCCTCTAGAAATGAAACAATCTCATTACATGCTTTGAGTTAGGTAAGTTATAATGTTGGCTGAATGTTTCTTTAAAAGAGTTCTGTAGTAAATTTACACTCTTATGAGGCCAAATTCTGCTAGGAATGAAGTAAATAAAAACCATACTACAAATTGGACAAACACTGAGATACATGGAATTTTGGACACATTCATGAAAATGTAAGATTTGGGTATATAAAGAGGTGAAATCATTTTCTTTTAAATATTATATATAGTTGTTTTGATCAGTCACTCAGAGGGCTGTGTATAAACATATCCTCCAAGTGGGGGTGGGGGGGAAAGAGTCAAGTTAAAAAAAAATTTCATCCACAGGCATAAAAGAAAAATAAAATGATGCATTTAACTTCTTAAAATAAAAGCACTACCATGGATAACACTAACACACACACACACACACACACACACACACACACACAGAATCAAATAACAAACTAAACATTTGCAACTCACATCATGAATTATGAATTAAGGGCTAATTTCCTTCACGTAAAAGGTACTTACAAATAAACAAGATTAGGCTAATAACTCAATTTTCCAACTACCCAAGAATGTAATACTTAATTGAAAAAAATCAAATATTTCTTAAACATATGCAAAGAATGCATGGATAATATGAAAAATGCAAATTAGAACTACAACACAAATTCTAGTTGGTAAATTTATTTCTCATATATCTATAGGTTAATAATTCTAAAACTGCTTTCCAGGGACTCTGAGGTTGAACAAATAAGTAAATGGAAGGTGAATGGTGGGTGTCAGGTTACTCACATTGTCGGAGAGGGAAGTTATGGAAAAATAAAAAAGGAAGACTTAGATCGAACCCTTCACTACTGAATTAGAGTTGGAGACAAATGCAAACTCATGTTTACCATAATATATGTATAGAGGGATAAAGATACAATTATAGATATGCTTGTATACATATATTACCCAATTCTATCCACTGAGAGGGCCTTGAAACATAAACACTCCAATAACAATACACATACTCAGTGTCTAGATCTTCTTTTCTAAATACTATTGTCAAATGAAGGAATCGAGGGTCCTTGAAGAAATGGCTGATTCTAGGCCTGGGCAAGGAAAAGACAAGATGATCCTGGAGCATCTTGATCAGAAAATAAGAATACGTTCGACTAATAAAAGGCTGGGGACTATGTCAAGGGGACACAGAAGCCAAACTGAAAGGGTTCCCAATGGCTAAATCTGGAAAATTTTGAGTAAAAAATAAATAACATAGTGTTGAATTACATTCCAAAGTATAAAATATACATGAGTCCATACTGACATAAGTAAATAAATGTGGGACAAAAGACAAATGTATTATGTTTTCATTGCTTCTGTACGTTTAAAATTATCTAAATAGTAAGTTTATGAAAAATGTTTATAAAGAACATTAAAAATGGAAAATATTCTCAATATTTTGTTAAATGAAAAAAGTAGGCTGAAAAACTGAATATACCATATGATCCCAATTTAGAAAATGAAAAGGAAAATATGCCAACATGAACAAAACAAATAATACAGCAAAACACAATTTCCTTTCTGAAATAAGACAGATGAATGTCAAAACATTGATAATCCTGAGTTGTTTAGGATATGGAGAAACAGGCATTCTCATTCAGACACATGTGGAAGTGGAAATACAATTAGCATAAAGTATCATGGAAGGCAATTTGACAACATGTACAAATGAAAAATGCACCTACTATTTTACCTAAAAATTCTCCTAATAATTTATCCTACAGAAATCCATGTACCTGTGGGGAAATACCATATGCACATGAAAATTCACAGCAGCATTTTTTGGTAATACCTGATGTTTGCAAATAACCTAAGAAATTCATACTTTAAACATGTTATGATTTTGGCTCCTCATTGGCAAACAGAAAAAAAATGTTTGATTTTTTAGTGAGGATAAATTAGTGAGGCTGAATTAGTGAGGATAAAGACAAACTTTGAATGGTGATCTCTATGGCGGGTAATTTGGCATTATATAGTAAAAGTTTTGAAAATGTTCACATTCTATAACCAAGAAAACCCTACATATATACAAGAGCAGTCATGCATTATTGTTTACAAGAATAAAAGTTTGAAAATATCCCAAATAACAATAATAGTGATTGATTAAATGATGCTGCACCCATCTAATGGACCAAGAAGCCATTAAAAAGAGTGAGGCAGCTCTACGTGTAATTTTTAAATGGCAAAGTATAGGACACTGCATATACTGGTCTTATGCATGTAAAAATTATAAGGAATTCATATAAATGCTTACAAATGAATGGCCTATCTTTGAAAGGATACACAGGGAACATCTAACAATGGTTGCTCTTAAAGAGGCAAACTGCGTTCCTGGGGAACAAAAGTGGGAGAGTTACTTTTCACTTACACCCACTTCTGTTAATTGGTGTGATTTAAAGTGTTGGTCCAAAATATGTCTTCAACTACAAGATTTTAATTCCATCACAGAAGTCACGCTTTTGTGGTTAAGATGTTCTTTCTAAAAGTCTATAACAACCTCAGTTTTAATAGCCTAGAACTATGAATCAGATTAAATTGTGACTAGGGGTAAGCCTGGGGTAAAATAGAAGAGGCCTGGTGTATGAATGCTCATGGAACAGCAGGTGCTTCTGAGGGGGTGTCATGGGTATTCGACGGCGTGTAAAGGGAGAATGGGTCAAAGGACCGCCAATGCAGACATCCCTGGTTTACCATTATGCTTTGGGCTAATCCTAGGCTGAAAATCTCTCAAGTATTTATAGAGCTCTTCCTACTTGGAAGAACGTTCCTGCTTTATAGTGCTTTTACTAAAAATCTTGTTGGAATGTATAGGCAGAACTGAGGGACTCCACTGACCTCTATTCTTGGTAGAAAACTAATTATTAATATTTAATTTGAAAAACATTGGATACCACTTACAATTTTACATTAATAATAGTTGAGGGAAACATATTTTATTTTGAACTCAGGAAGATCAGGTAAAGGTTTAATCTGTTCTTTTCAATGTGGACTATGTTTTCCTACTACTTCAGATTCTAAAAACTGTTTAGGTTACTTTAAAAAATTGTTAATTAGCAATGTATTTTAATCTGTGAATTTAATACACAAGAAACACTGGGAAACGTATTACTGGGTAATCTTTCTTCCTTCTGATCAAATATGTCTTTGGATAGTGAAAAATTAGTCCAGCATTGAAACTTTCATAAACATTTTGGGCTGTGGCTATGAAAAAAATCTAGAGAAATTTGGAAAATTTGCTAATCTGCTGCTAAATAATCATTTTTAATTGACTAGGCTTTTAAGCTCAAGTGAACAAAACTGGGAGAAGAGGCAAACCTGAGCAACATGTTGATTGACCAACTCTGCAAAATAATTTGTATATTGACTTTGCTCCTTCAAAGCCTCAATAAGCTTCTCAGACCTGTTCTCCAAGATGCTGAGTGTTTAACGGCTCTACTCTTTAGTAAAAATACCAAAAGCTTAACTCATAAAAGTTAGATTGCCATTTCCTTTCTAGAAATCTTATGACAGAAGTAACATCACAATCTGTAATTTTTGTGGTACAATGGCCATGTTAATAATAATTAATATATTTTGGTTAACATTGAAACAATCTTACCTTTTAAAACTCATATGTTTTATATTGATAATTTATCTATATTCATCAATTTACAAAAAAACTAATATTGCTTTGTAGCTAGACTAGATCTTTCTAAACAGCACTTTATGGTTTTGATATAATGAAATAAATATATATCAGTTATATGACTTTACAAACATAAATTGGCCTAGAAATAAAGGTAGTTTTGGAAAGCAAATTCTAGGAATTACATAAAATTGTAGCATTCATGATTTTAAAATGATAATAGTAGATGTGGTAAGACAGTAAAGAATTGAGTACCCTTGTGTTCTGATGTTGGCAGGATAAATTGGGACAATTTGAGGGGGAAAGAAGAAATTTGGTAATTTGCGATAAGAGACTTGAAAGTATTCAAACCTTTTTATCCATCAACCCCAGTCCTACGAATATCTAAAGAACCAGCATAGACGATCTTGTCTACAAATTGGCCAGATTTGTAGACAAAGATGTTCACTGCAGCAGTCTCTCTAACAATGAAACTATATAAACAACAGTAAATTCTAAGATTTAGATAATAGTTAAACAAATTATAGTATATACCTAAAAGGGAATATATACAGTCATTAAACTAGTGTGTTTGAAGAACAACTGACAGGAAAGGGGGTTGGGGGTTGGGGAAGCAGGCTACAATTTCACATGTATATTTGATCCTAGTTTTTCATATCAATACCTTTTTCTAAAAATGGAAAAGAAACAAAAGAAAATGCAATGACATGATTGTGTTTATTGGCTGGGATTATGAACTCTTTATATATTCATTTGAACTTTTATATATTTTCCAAATTCCCTACGATGACCAAATATTTCCATTAGAATAAAACTATATAGTTTTTAATTTAAAAAGCCAAATAACTGAAAAGCAATTTAATATATTCGACAAGCCTAAAATAAGGTTGGGGTTTTCAATTTTACTTTTAATACCCCAACAGCTGGATATTATGATGAAAACATATGGCACATATAAAATATACTCACATATCCATTTTGATTATTATGTAAGATTTCCAATATCAGAAACAAACAGGGTAAACTTACGTTTAATAGAATTGTTTATATGTGTATCTAATGAAAATATCCATATTTTTCAAGTTGGTATTACTCAGTTTGATAGAACATTTATAGCAATTAAAGAATAACTCTTAATAATTATTCTAGCAGGGGGCCGTTGCTCAATTATTCTTTACATTGTGCAGCTCTGGTCTGTGCTCAGTCTTTCCATTGATTCTAAGTGATCTCCAATGGTGTGGAGCTACAGGGGAAATGAGCTGAGTCCGTACTCCACTTAAGTGCCTATTTAAATGATGATATAGAGCCTCATGTAAAATGACGACGCTATTGGCCAGCTGACAAGCTACATGTGCTAAATTATTTTCAATTTTTATATCTGTCTTTTTTTTTTTTTTTTACCCAAGGAGGAAACCTTGCTTTGCCACAAGCCATTTACAACTCATATCCTAGTCCTCCATTCACAGGAATTCCGCTGGGGAATCAAAATTATGGCCTGTGAAGAGTTTTCTTCCACATAAGACTAATTACCCTCTATGGAATCAAACCTGCAATGTTAATCTTATTAGCATCATATTCTAACCAATTTGGCTGACTCCTATTTACTCAAAAATCAGCAAATGGAAAATTATTTTTCTTAAGCTTAATGTAGATTCATACTGCTCATTTTATTCTTTCCAGCAAGTGGGTTACAATAATGGGAGATAGTGAAGTTATTAGACCCTTTCACAAGCAGTTTGGAGCTTTATGAGAAATAAATGTAACAATTGGTTTAAAGAATAACTGAATAAAAAGGAAAAATCTTTGGAATATTAAGTAAAATGCGAGAGAGGTTAAGACAAATGAGTACTGAATACTGAATATTGGCTCTACCTAGGTAACAAAGCAAATGATTGGTAAGAATACAGCATTCAATAGCTGGTAGGAACATCAGCTTGGGAACTGTTCCCACATTTTATCTCTGTATGAAAGATAGTGTCTATTATATTCAGGTGAAAATCAAGAGCAAAATCTCATGATTTGCAGTCAGTCACCTTCTCACTTTCCATGATAGGGTTTCCCAGGTTTGCCAACTGGCCACAACACGCTCGAAGGAAAATAGTTAATGCCTGATCTTTTCTTTCCTTCCAGCCTTAACCGTTCTCCTTGCCCCAGGAACTTTTCTTTTCCCAGAAAGCCACTTGCCATCAAAATTCTATTGATGGACGCACATTGCATCCTCTGACAGGAAACCTCATGGCAAGGAGAGCTCACAGATACTCGGATCAAATGAGATTATATTGGTCTAATAAAATAGCTTTTATAGACGTGCGTGCCACACAATTAGAGGTATGGCCCATAAAATCAGAGGTAACAGCTTTCCCCTAAGATTGTTTGGGACTAAGCAATAGACTAACATTTGGAAACACTTGCTTTGCTTATGTAAATTCAGTATCATGGTATCTGTGGAATTATTTATAAACCCCTGTCAAGGAATGTAAGAGTGCATAGTGATGATAAATGGCAGAAGCTTCTGTCCACTACAAAGCCGGTTTAAAGTTTCATTTTCAGTTGTCTGGTGACTGTTTAATCTTTAGAGAAATTTCCAGTTCACCTTAATTAAATTAAATAATGTAATCCATGGGTTGTTTCGGGACCACTGCTTTTCTCACTATTATGGAAATCAATGAAAAAGTAAGAGGCTTGTTTATAAATAGGAAATAAAAAATGCATATAATTTCAGAAAAGCACTTCTTGATTATATGGGCAGTATACTTGCTGGCTAGAATTGGTTAAGACTAAAAATTACTTCAGTGTAATATGTGCCATATTTTTAGCTCTTTCCAGACTAAAAAAACACCTTGTTTTGAGAAGATTTTCTTATATATCCTATAAACAAATAGCATCTTCCTTAGAAAATACAAAAGCTTGCTTTATGGATAAGCTAGGGTGGCTGCTACTTACTTGTTGGCCCTAAAGGGAAAGGCAGTTTTCACTTATTGGGTTATTTTATTTCTCTCGAAATTCACAGATACAAAACATCAATAATAACATTTACAAAATAGGAAGTGATAACTTGATGTTTTAGCAAAGGAGAAAATCCATTTAAGAAGAACTTCCTTCCTTGTGTCCATTTCATAAACACAATAATTCAGCTATTTATCAAGCACCCAAATTATATACACTAGTCTCTGTTCTGTTAGAGGTGGATAAATTAAAAAAAAATCCAAAACAGGGCTGGCCGAGTGGCTCAGATGGTTAAGAGAGTGAGCTCTGAGCAACAGGGTCACTGGTTCGATTCCCACATGGGCCAGTGAGCTGAGCTGCCACTGAGCTGCCAACAGGTGGCAGGATGGCTCAGGTGGTGAGAGCACGTGCTTCTAACAAGGTTGCCGGTTCGACTCCCGCATGGGATGGTGGGCTGTGCCCCCACACAACTAAGATTGAACACATCACCTTGAGCTGAGTGGCCGCAAGCTGCCGACAGGCGGCCGAATGGCGACTGGAATTGGTAGCTGAGCTAGCTGCGCCTTCCACAACTAAGACTGAAGGACAACAACTTGGCTATTCCCCTTCCCCAATTCCCCAATACAATCTTAAAAAAAGAAAAAAATCCAAACAGCCAATTCCCGCCTTGAAAGCACTCCCAGTCTTATAGTTTATATAGCCAAGAAGATTAAATTTTACATGTAAAAGGAAATATTTATATGGCATCTAGGACAAGGAGGTAATCTATATGGAGGTGGTTGCATGATTGAAAAATGAGATAACTCTTGAAAAAGCAACTAGAAGTTATAGAGACAAGCAAAGGAGTGCTCAGTGAGTAGAATTAGATCATTACAGTTGCAGCATAACATGTTTTTACATGGACTTACTTGATAGAGATATGATGGAAAAAAATAACAACAAAAGCAATAACAAAATAATAATAGTAGCTTAAATTATGTAATTTCTACTTCATGCCAGGCACTGTTCTAAGCATTTTACAGATTAACTCATTTAATCCCTTCAACAATAATACCTTCTAAATAACAATATTATTATTTATAACTTTTTTTCCTTTTTTTTATTAGTTTCAAGTGTACAAAACAGTGCAATAGTTATACTTTTTACCCTTCACAAAGCAACAACCCCCTTCCTCCAATCCACACCCCCGGCATCCTACTTATCTATTACAATTCCATTGACTCCACTCCCCACAGGCAGTGGTCAAGCCTCTATACCGTCCATGAAGTGGTCTCCCTAACAAAACATGTGACCATCTTTCTAACATTTTACAGATGAGAAAATACAGGGCCATAGAGATTAAATGGTTTGCCAAAGGTGACCTGTATAACGATTATGGGCTCTGAGCAACAGGGTCGCTGGTTCGATTCCCACATGGGCCAGTGAGCTGTGCCTGAGGTGAGCTGCTGAGCAACAACGTTGCCAGTTCAACTCCCACATGCTATGATGGACTATGCGACCCCCGGAACTAGATTAAAAGCAGCGACTGGACTTGGAGCTGAGCTTGCATCCTCACAACTAAGATTGAAACACAACAACTTGGCTTGGAGCTGATGGGTCCTGGAAAAACAGTGTTCCCCTTCCCCAATTCCCAACACTGTTCCCCTCCCCAATTCTCCAATAAAAACCTTTAAAAAAAAAAGAAAAAGAAAATAAATAATAAAGTCATGACAGAAGGCAGAAGACAGATGACAGCTGTCCCTTGGCAGAAAAAAAAGAAATGTTAAATTTTTCAGCATATTGAACAGAATCTTCTAGCTATGTACACTATCATAGACAGTTTTAAATAGAAGGTGTTGTCTAGGAAAGATAGAAAATGGGCAAATATGATTACAATTAATGGTAAATTCAGCCTAATCTTTGCATCATATTAGGTATTATTAGAATATGTTAAATACATAGGCAGGCCTGGAAAATTAATATGGTTTGTCTTGTGACCAAATAAAGTTGGTTTTTAAAAATTACTTATTTGACTAGAATATTATTTAACCTTATAGCATAAAAGTCATTTTATAATAAAAATATCTTGATTGTCTAATTAGGTTAAGGAGATTCACTAAATAAATATGTTCTAAAGAGAGTTCAAAATTTAAATCATTCCATTATGCATTTTAGAATATAATTTTTAGATGAATTTGCTTTATGATGGGTTTAATTTCCTTAGGAAAATAAAGTAATTGAAGATAGTAAGATAAAAAACACAGCTGACATAAATATGGCATCCTAATAAACCATAATGGAGGTGGCTTCATACTCAGTGTAAAGGCAAAACAATGAAGAGCTGCACATCATCCTTGAGATAGTATTCTGTTGACAGAAGCATTTTTCAGCATTTCAATTTATGCTTCACTATAATTTTAGGGTTTCTCAGCTGATGCTTAATCAGTAGGACTACTTTAATTAACATCATTCAGTGGCACATCGCTAAAAAATTCTTTTGTAAAGTCCATCATAAATATGGGAATAATTTGAAGTGAACACCTTCTCCATCTCAAGTGTGTTTTTTAAAGGATGCTTGGTTGGCCTTAAACATACTGAATGAAATAACAACACTGAAATGGATATACACATAAATTCTAGAGGTATTTAACTGAAATCTGTGTATTTCCTTATCTCCACAGGAAAACCTCTGATATATTTCTGGATTTTCTAAGCTACTTTATGTTAGTTCAGGCTGAAGACATTCATTATTTTTATTGCTCAATATTATTTTGATTATGAAATACAATATCATTAAAGGTGATACTTGTAAAATACATGTGAATAACAATATTTAAAATAGTAAAATTAGTTTCTAAATTATCAAAATATTAAAATTCTTATTATTGTTTTTACTAAAGTTTCGGTGTATTATTAAGTAGATAACACAAATCACAGTGGTAATAATGGTAGTAAGATGATAACGATAAAAAAATAAATAGCCATTTATATTTACTAACCAGGTACTATGTGACCAGGCTACTCATTTTACATTTCATCTTTTCTTCACAACAACCTTATGAAGTAGGTCTGATTATTATTCTCTTTGTTATGGGTGCAAAGATTGTGACTTGGAGAGTTTCAGTAATTATACCCATATTACCACAGATAGGAACCAGGATTTAGCTGCATAAAAACAAAAAAAAAGTCTACAGTATTAGTCATTATTCTATACAGTTTATATTATTTGACTACCAACAAAATATAATACTAGGTTAAAATTTAGTGCATAAAATAAATATTCTGCTTGCCAGTTATTGTTATTACATCTTAGCCCCAAATTTGGCTCTGCAAAGGTGGGGCTGGGACTCTATAAATTTTATTTCTTCATTATAACATAGCTTCCAATTAGATTCTATCAATAAAAAAGTGAGACTGGAAGGCAGGAAGAAGACAGAAAGGACAATTCTTGTTCCTACAGGGAAATATTGCTGGAGACAATCATCTAATGTTTAAAAATACATATTTTTAAAAATTGCCATGATTTTGTTCATTCAGTTCCAAACATTTATCTTTTTCTTTTACAAAGTGGGATAACTTTTTTTTTTTAAGATTTTTATTGGGGAATTGGGGGATGGGAACAGCGCTGGGGAATTGGGGGAAGGGGAACAGACAAGTTGCTGTCCTTTAGTTTTTCAGTCTAGTTGTGGAGGAAGTTGCTTCACTGGCCCTGGTTGGTACCATCATTGCACTCTTCCCAGGTGAGGCAGGTCAGTCTCCGGCTCCTGGATGGCTTTTTATGGCAGCTGCTGGCCGCTCACGCTGGCTGTTGGCTACACACGGTAGCCCATGGCAACCCACTGCCACAGGGGCTGCAGCCTACGCTGTCGCTGGCGACTCATGGCAGCCCAGCTCCAGGTTGAGCTGTTGTTCAGCATCTTAGCTGTAGAGGGCAGTGTCACTGACCCTCATATGTGGGATCCGAACCAGGGCCCTCTGGCGTCCCAAGCCAGCTCTTAACCAACGTGCCACTCAGCCGGCCCCAAAGTGGAATAATTGATATCCACTTCAAAATGTGGTTAAAATATCTTTTAAAAGTAGCTAGTAAAATACATATCAATTTTGAAAATTTTCTCAAAGTTTAAAATAAGTCATGTACAGTAGGAAAAATGAGGTGTATTAGTTTATAGCAGCAGTAGAAACAAAATTGAAGCAAAAACTGTACATTTGTAAACTAACAATATCATTTAGTTTTTTATCAAAAGTCAATTTTAACTCTTTATGATATATCCCCTTTTAATACCATGGAGTAAAAAAGGAGAATTGAAAATAGAACCATAAAAACAAGATTTCAATATTTCACCATTAAGTATGATGAAGAAAACAGGTCATTTATACTTTAAAATTTCTGTTGTTTTACATATGGCTGTTACTTCTTCATGTGTCATTTAACTTGTTTTTGAATTAGACAAATTTTCTGTGAACTGGTAGATACATCTAGAGGTTTGAAAAGATTCCACCTTAATTTTTTCTTTTTGGGGGGGGAGGAAGTGTTGGCAATACTGCTCTATACACAGATGATGCTATGAATTATTCCAAACATATAAGAAGGAAATAACAGCAATTTGTCTAAATTTTTTGACACTAAATATAAATATATTTTAAGAATAATTATAAGTAAGTGTATTTACATAAATAACATATCTATAGGACACAGCAAAAGCAGTCCTAAAAGAAAAATTCAGAGCAATACAGATCTACCTTAAAAAAAATCTGAAATAAACAATATAACCTTACACTTAAAGAAACTAGAAAAACAACAGCAAACAAAGCCCAAAGTAAGAAGAAGAAAGAAAATAATAAAGATTAAAGTACAAATAAGTGAAATAGTGTCTAAAAACACATTAAAAAAGATCAATGAAACCAAGAGTTGTTTCTTTGAAAAGATAAACAAAATTGATGAGACTTTAACTAGACTCTTTAAAAAAAAAGAGAGGATGAAAATAAATAAAATCAGAAATAAAATACAAGTGATGACATCACAGAAATACAAAAATTATAAGAAAATACTAGGAACAATTATATGCCAATGAATTGGACAATGTGGAAGAGATGGTAAATTCCTAGAAGCATGCAATGTTCTAAGGCTAAATCAAGAAGAAACAGAAAATCTGAACCGACAGAGTACTACTAATGAAATCAAATCAATAATCAATAGTTCCCAACAAACAAAGTCCTGGACCATATGGCTTCACAGGTGAATTCTACCAAACATTCAAAAAAGAATTAACAGCTATTCTTCCAAAAGTATTCCAAAAACTTCAAGAGGAGGGAAGGGTCACAAGGCCATTCTACAATCCATCATTAACCTGATTCCAAAAGAACCTGAATAGAAACAGCAATCTTGAGAAAGAAGAACAAAGTTGGAGGTATCACGCTACCTGATATCAAACTACACTACAAGGTAATAGTAATCAAAACAGCATGGTATTGGCATAAAAACAGACACATAGATCAATGGACCAGAACAGAAAGCCCAAAAATAAACCCACACCTATACAACCAATTTAATCTATAACAAAGGAAGCAAGAATATACAATGGGTTAAAGACAGTCCATTCAATAAAAAGTGCTGGGAAAACTGGACAGATACATGCAAAAAAATGAAAGTGGACCACCTATTTACTCCATATACAAGAATAAACTCAAAATGGATTAAAGACTTAAATGTAAGACCCGAAAGCATAAAACTTCTAGAAGAAACATAAGCAGTAAACTCTCAGACATTGCTTTTAGTGATTTTTTTTTATCTATCTCTGCAAGCAAAGGAAAGAAAAGAAAAAATAAACCAATGGGACTAGATCAAACTAAAAAATTTTTGCACAGCAAAGGAAACCACTATCAAAATGAAAAGATAGCCCATTCAATGGGAGAAGATATTCATCAATGATACATCTGATAAGGGGGTTAATATCCAAAATTTATAAAGAACTCATACAATTCAACACCAAAATTAAATAAATAAATAAATAAATAAATAAATAAATAAATAAATAAATAAATAAATGACAGAAGACCTGAATAGACATGTCTCCAAAGAGGACACACACATGGCCAGCAGACATATGAAAAGATGCTCAACATTACAAATCATCAGAGAATTGCACATTAAAACCACAATGAGATATCACCTTCCACCTATCCGATGGCTATCATCAATAAATCAACAAAAAACAAGTGTTGGTGAGGATGTGGAGAAAAAGGAATCCTCCTGCACTGTCAGTGGGACTGAAAATTGGTGTAGCCACTATGGAAAAGTTTGGGGGGTTCCTCAAAATATTTAAATAGAACTACCTCATAACCCAGCAATTCCATTTCTGGGTATTCATCTGAAGAAATCCAAAATGCTATTTTGAAAAGCTATATGCACCTCTATGATCACTGCAGAACTATTTACAATAGCCAAGATATGGAAGCAATCAAAATGCCCATAAACAGAAAATTGGATAGGATTTTGGTCAAGGTAGCAGAAAAGGTAAACACTGAGCTTGTTTCCTCTCAGAAAAACATCAAAATTACAACTAAACTACAGAACAACTATCATTGAGAATCGCCTAAAATTTAGCTAAGCAGAAGTCCTACAGCTAAGGACATACAGAGGAAGCCAGCTTGAGACTGGAAGGAAGGGCAGAGACAGGGAGTGGGCTGGTACCACACTCTTCTGTGGCATTAAAAATAGGGAGGGATATCTCTGCTGTGGAAGTCCTTCCAAGAGAAGCAAGGGATCCCAGCATCAGAGCAGCTTCCCCTACTCAGGGTGCCAGTGTTGGGAAGAGAAGTTTCCACAACTCTGGCTGTGAAAACCAGAGGAGATTGTGATTGAGTAAATCTGAGGGCTGCTGGAGTCCCAGGTGCTGGAGTCCTAGGTCCACACATGGACTTACTCATTGAGGGGCTCACTTGCTCTGAGCTCCAGTGCTGAGATAGCTCGAACGGCACCAGGGACATATGGGGAGGAACTGAATTATCTGACTTCAGAGTGAGGGCTGGAAGGGCAGCTTTCTCCTAGACAAAAGTGCTGGCAAAATCCATTATTTCTTTCTTGAACCCTCCCCTCTCCCACTGTGCAGACACAGGCAGCCATCATATCTGAGTCTCCATCAAGCTGGCTAACACACTTCATCCAGCCCTGGTGATTCCTTGAGACCCCACTCCATGAAACTTCCAGTCCCACCCAAATGGCTTTTCTGTACAAATGATTTTTCTTGGCTCATGTTGAGGACTTTTCTAAAATCTCTCAAAGGTTCACAAAACCCAAACAGCCAGCATCTGGCCTCAATATGTCCCATATCTCGCACTGAGCAGTCCCACTTCCCATACTAGCAGCAGCTGGCCTTCGTTCGCAGCTTAGATTTTCCCAGGCACCTCCAAGCCCAGGGCGGTTCTTGCCACCTATGAATTGCTTTGTGGCAAAGCAAGGCCTGGGCAGGGCAAAGGCTGTGGCTGAACTTGGCTTGCAGTGGGGCCCCTCCCAGGAGGCCCTGGGGTCAGCACACCCAGTGGCCAGTGGTCAGCTTCAGATCAAGCCAGAGTACCACTCAGCTGCCTTTGTGGATTATACAACCAAAGAGCAGATTTGGCAGGCACCAGAGTCCTGCTAAAGTGAAACCTATTCCATAGGATCAGCCCCTGCACAGCAACTCCACCACTGTAGTCACGGCCAGTCCTCACCACCAGTCAGCCTGAGGGTAAATCCCTTCCATGCTGATGTGGAAACAGTAACTAAGGCTCAACAACAACAGGAGGGCACACACAACTCACAAAAGGAACACACCTGGAGTACCTGGCTTATGTGATCAGGGAGACTGAGCCACTGAGACCCACAGGACACCTACTACATAAGGAGACTGTACTAAGACCAGGAAACAGCAGCCCTACCCAATACAAACACAGGAAAGCAGCTAAAATGGGAAGACAAAAAAACAAAACAAAACAAAAAACATGTCTCAAATGAAACAACAGGACAAAGTTCCAGAAAACAAACAAACAAAAAAAAAAAACCAGAACAACTAAGCAAAATGGAGACAAGCAATTAACCACATGCAGAGTTCATGGCACTGGTTATAAGGATGCTCAATGGACTTAAGAGTAGATGAACTCAGTGAAAGCTTTAACAAAGAGATAGGAAACATAAAAATGGATAAATAAAACATAAAAAAGACCAGTCAGAAATAAAGAATACAATAACTGAAATAAAGAATAATGAGAGGGAATCAATAATAGATTAGAAGAAGCAGAGGGCTTAATCAGTGATATGGAAGTTAAGGTAGCAGAAAACACCCAATCAGAGCAGCAAAAAAAAAAAAAAATCCAAAATACATACATACATAAATAAATACATAAATAAATACAGTTTAAGGAGCCTCTGAGACAACATCAAGCATACCAACTTTTGCATTATAGGGGTACCAGAAGGAGAAGAGAGAGAGCAAGAAACTGCAAACCTATTTGAAGAAGCAATGACAGAAAACTCCCCTAACTTGGCAAAGGAAATAGACATACAAGCCCAGGAAGCACAGAGTCTCAAACAAGATGAACCCAAAGATGCCAAAGGTTAAAGACAAAGAAAGAATCTTTAAAAGTAGCAAGAGAAAAGCAGTTATTTACCTACAATGGAGATCCCATAAGACCTCTAGCTGATTTCTTAACAGAAACTTTGGAGGCCAAAAAGAATTGGTACAAAATATTCAATGTGATGAAAAGCAAGGACTTACAACCAAGATTACTCTACCGAGAAAAGCTATAGTTTAGGATTGAAGGACAGATAAAGACTTTCCCAGACAAGAAAAAGCTAAAGAAGTTCATCAATTGAAACCAGTATTACAAGGGACTTCCTAAGATGAAAAAAAAAAGATAAAAAATGTGAATAATAAAATGGCAATAACTACGTATCTATCAACAATTACTTTAAATGTAAATGGATTAAATACTCCACTCAAAAGATAGAGTGACTGAATGGAAAAGAAAATAAGACCCTTACATATGCTGCCTACAAGAAGTACTTCAGATCAAAAGATACACAAAGACTAAAAGTAAAAAGATATTTCATAAAAATGGAAATGAAAAA
Source organism: Hipposideros armiger (assembly GCF_001890085.2). Taxonomy (NCBI): domain Eukaryota; kingdom Metazoa; phylum Chordata; class Mammalia; order Chiroptera; family Hipposideridae; genus Hipposideros; species Hipposideros armiger. The sequence continues at coordinate 909,537 of NW_017731613.1, read as the reverse complement.
AAAAGCTGAGTAGTAATATTTATACCAGACAAAATCTACTTTATTTAATTAATTAATTTATTTATTTTAGCTGAGCCATCCTGCCACCTGTTGGCAGCTCAGCGGCAGCTCAGCTCGGGCCGGGACTCGAACCGCTGTTACTCAGAGCTCGCACTCTTGAGTTAGCTCTTAACCAACTGAGCCACTCGGCTAGCCCCAAAATCTACTTTAAAACAAAGGCATAACACAGGACAAAAAGGACCCCATAATCCCACTTCTGGGTATTTATCCAAAGTAATCCCAAACAGTACTTCAAAGGGACATGTATGTTTTATTTAAATAACATGATAGTAAACATCTTTCAGCATTTCTATGATTATCCCACCAGGTGAAAAATTTAAACTGAAATTTCTTAATGCAATGGTATGTGTTTATTATAAGTTTTAATCTTCTATCCTTATTCTTCTAATGATCACATATCACCTCATGGCTTTAAATGCTGTCTTTATGCTTATGATTCTCAAATTCGTATCTACATTCTAGATTTCTCTCTGAATTCCAGATTCATAAGGCTAACTGACTAATTTTCATTTCTATCTGAATGCCTAATTCCCATCTGAAACACAGAATGCACAAAATCGAGCTCCTACAGTTTTACCCTACAGACACTGCTCTGCTCACTGTCTCCCCTGTCACAGTTAAAGACAACTCTGTTCTTCTTGTTCAGGTAAAAACCCTTGAACTATTTGGGAAGGCAAGGGTTAGCAGCAGACTTCCATCTGTTTGCCCCTTTAACTCTTCAGGGAAACAAAGGATGACCCAGTTGGCTCCCGTAAACATGTCAAGGACAATCCTAGCAAATACACAAAGTATATTTACTGGTGGGAGAGTCCTTATCTTGGGAATGGTATTAAGAGGATGTTTCTGGCCCGTCTAGAATTACATTGAAAAAACTACCACCACTACCACCACCACAACCAAAATCTTGGAATTTATGAATTTGTAAGGCATGGCTCCATAAAAAATATCACATGTTATGTAATTAGAGAGATATAAAAGGAAGATGCTTCATAACTGAAATGACTCGTGTGCAATCAATGTATCACATACATTATTTAAAAATCTCATGTTAAACCTGAACCAGAACATGTCATCATGTGTGAAAAAGACCTTTTCTGGAGACATGCACTGATGGTTTCACACCTTTGCAAGGGAAGAATGCTTGGTTTGTGTTTACTTATTATCTGTATGCATGAATTAGTAAACGTGATACTCAGTGAGATCTATAATTCACCTTGAGTCTGCTTTAAGAATCTGACCCTTACATTGATCTCCATATCTACAGTCAGCACGCCCTATTGGATCTGCCTTCAGAGTATACTGGCTAGTCTCCTCCTTCTCTCTACTTCCTAGTATGTCATCCATCATCTATTTCCCAGACTCTCATCAGTGTTCTAAGTGGCATCCTTACTTCGGCTCTCAACCTCTTTCATTCTATTCTCTACACAACAGTCAGCCTCATAATCCTAAAAAAAACAACAACAAAAAAACAAAAACAAAAACAAAAAACACAAAATAAAAAAATGTAAATGGGGGCCGGCCGAGTGGCGCAATGGTTAAGAACTGGCTTGGGATGCCAGAGGGACCCGGTTCGGATCCCACATATGAGGGCCAGTGACACTGCCCTCTACAGCTAAGATGCTGAACAACAGCTCAACCTGGAGCTGGGCTGCCATGAGTCGCCGGCGACGGCGTAGGCTGCAGCCCCTGCTGCAGTGGGTTGCCATGGGCTACCGTGTGTAGCCAGCAGCCAGCGTGAGCGGCCAGCAGCCACAGTGAGCGGCCGTCAGGAAGCCGGCGACTGATCTGCCTCACCTGGGAATAGCGCAATGATGGTGCCAACTTAGACCAGTGAAGCGACGTCCTCCACAGCTAGACTGAGGAACAAAAGGACAGCAACTTGTCTGTTCCCCTTCCCCCAGTTCCCCAGCACTGTTCCCTTCCCCACAATACCCCAATAAAAAAATCTTTAAAAAAAAAAAAAGTAAATGGATCACATCAACCTTTTGTTGTAAACTTTCCATCTCCCTCAGAGTAAAACCCAAGTTCCTTTCAAAGAACTACAAAGTCCTATGTGATTTGCAAGCTCTCTCCTCTTCACTTTACTGAATTTTCTATTGCTCTTCCCCAGAACCACTCAGCTCCAGCCACACTGGGCTCACTGTTCATTGACCACACCAGGTATTCTCTCATGTCAAGGTCTTTGCTCTTACCGGGTTTCTGCATGGCTTGCCTACTGTCTCATTTCCTTCACGACTTCAACTAAATGTCACCATCTCAGAAAGGTCTTCTCTGGCCATCTTAATAAAACTGCAATTCCACCTTCAAGATTTCCTATTCATTTTCCCTTTGTTATTGGTTTTTTTTCTCCTTAGCAATCATCCCCCTTCAATATACCAGATATTTCCTTATATGTCATATTTATTATCTTTGCTCTCCCACTACAAAGCTTCCTGAAAGCAGGGATTTTTGTTATTTTCTGTATTATTTGTTGTTATTTTCAGATTCCAGAAAAGTGCTTGATATAATAGAATGAGCTCAATACACTTGGATCTAAAGTGCATTTTTGTGAAGGGCTCCAAGCTGACTGAACAGCTCATGACCAAATACATTGGCTCTTTAGATGACTACTTCCATGCTCTTCCATAGGGACAGGAGCTGTTACTCCATTTCCCTTCTCCTAGGAATCTCTAATCACATTTCTTGAGCCTGACATTGTAGCATTTGTGAGTATTAACAATATCAAAAAGAGGAGCTTTGAAGATGTTTTTCAGGTTCTTACAGGCTTGATACAAGTCCACTGTTTTGAGAAAACTTTCACTGACTCCATCACATTTAAGAAAATTATTATTTTCTTTTGTTTCTCCCCATATATTTTTATTTAACAATTTTAAGTATTGTGTATTTTTAATAATACATTGAGATGGTTCAAATTTCAGAAAATATAGTTATTCAGTGAAAAGCTCCCTTCTAATGGCTTCAATTTAGTCATCTCCCCTTTCCTCCAAAGTCATTTGCATAATTAGCCCATTGCATAATCTTCTGATACATGCTTGCACATACATGTAGATCCCCCATATTCCTATTTATTTATATTTATACAAATGGTAGCATATCATGTATATTGAACTGCACCTTGCTTTTCCCACTTCATATATTTTTGAGATCTCTCCCTATCAGTATATAGAGAATTATACTCATTCTTTTCTATGGCTGTATTATGTTGCATAGATGTAACATAAGTTAATTAATCAGCAAGCTATCAATGGAAATTGAAGGAAGCTACTCCTTTCTAATAGGCCATTATCTTTCTATTTTTTATTCATCACTAGTTTAAGAGAAAAGAAGCATCTCTTTCTATGAAGAGATGCCTCTTAAGGTTTCTAAATTCTGAGAGTATTTTAACTGCTTCATAATTGGTAGCAATTAATCTGTTATGGAATTGTACCCACTGCATATTAATCCAGGGAGCCAGAACGTTCCTGATGATACAGCAGTTCTTTTACTTGGTGGTTATTACTAAACCTCTATTCTTTTTCATCAACACAGCAACATGCATTTATTGAACACTGAATTTGGGAAAAGCACCCTGACTTCAAGGATTTAAAGATAAGCTACACAGATGAGTTTGAAACAGAAAAAGGATACCTAGAACATAGGACATATATAGATCTGTTATGTAAATAGAACCTATGTACAAAATAAAGATAAAATGCATTTGAAATTTTAACACAAGGAAGACAATCACAATTTTATAAGTGATACCAAGTAGATGGGCATCCAGGAATATGAAATAGTACCAGAGAGCCTGTATGATTTCTAAAATTGGAATTCAGATAAAAGAGCACTCCAGAGTAAGGTGGTCAGCGATATGAAGACCGAGTAAGCTTTTGGAGAATTGAAATTGGGGAGGCATAGAAGATTGGGAGAATTTCTTGAAAGTCAGATAACTTAAGGTCTGTTAGACAAAAAGTAAATAAACTTCTTTGGCCAAATCACAGAATTTGCGTCAGGGAGTAGTGGATGATGACGCTAGAAATGGAAGTTTTGAGATCACATTGACAGCTAAGAGTTTTCAGTGCCAAGCTACGGCATTGTGACATTATCGTATAAAACACGTCAGCCATTGGAACCCTAAAGAGTCTAACATGAAAGAAACTAACCAGGAAGCTTTTTCATGTTTCCGAGTGTTCGGGATCCAGCAATAGCACAGGTGGTAGCGAAGGGAAGGGAAGCCTCGCGGCAGCCAGAAACTCTGCAGATCAAGATTTGAAATACATGGACCCCTGAATTTTCCACAGATAATCATATATGAACACCCATCAGGTCTATTCACTGTTTGTAAACACTTTTATAATAGTTCGGTTAATCCATGAGATTGGGTAGGAAGAAGAATTATGAAGATAAATTTAAGTTTTAGTGGGCAGTATAGTGATAACCTTAACTTTAAAAGTATTGTGAAATAGTCAATACGTTATAAAGTATTAATTAAAATCCTATACAATACATTTGTGGTCCTACAGTTTTGTCCAGGAAAAAAACTCTAATGATTGTATCATTGGAACATTCTGGTTGCTTTCACTGGGATGTTCCCTTCACCTTCACCTGAAACTCCTGAACCATCTGACTATGTTCAGGTATTCTGTGATACATATGCATTTCACCCTGTTCCTTTCTTTATGGTGTTCCTCATAATTGTACCTATGGAAAGATTGGTGTTTAATGTTTACCTACACTACTAAAATATTGTGTTTAATGTGTATCTCACTACTAAAATGTAAATCTTGTTTACTGCCTAACAGAAAGAAGGCTTTCAGTAAATATTCCTTAAGTGAATGAAGCACCCATGCGCCTATGTCTTTTGCTTCTAATGGAAGAGAAAAATGGATACAGGAGTGATATAAGACAAGTTTATTTCAATAAGATGCTTAAAACTTCAAAGGAATGAACACTTTAAGAGTTTAGAGCAGAAAGGAGACTCTAGAGTCTTGCCATAAATGTCACATGTAATTCATTCATGTACTTGTCTCAGACTCAACACTACTTTGAAGACTAAATGCCAAGCACTTCAAGGTAAAGTCCAAGGTGTTTAATTACTGCAAGAGCAGCCCAGTGGTGGCTCAACTTCATTGACATCCTTTTACTGCTACAGATGAGTTAATTAATATTTCTGAGAGCGGTCTTGAGGGGCAAAAAGGTTTCTATATTTGGGAAAAATCTAATTGATTTTATATTTACATTACAACTAAGAGGCCACTATAAGCCCTTTCATAATGTTTAAAACATTGTTTTTGTTTTGTATATAAAATATATTGGTGTTTTTATTTTGGTTTATTGTTGTTTTTTGAGTTTGAACTTCAAGCTAAAAATCATGAAAATTTTAAGAACATATTTAAAAGCTTAAGTGAAGAAAACTGACAAGTTGAGATTTGAATACCAGAAATAGTTATTGGATGTGTTACGTATTGGTATTATTAAAACATTACAATATTGATTTCAATTATACAGCAATTAATATAACATTTTGGAATTTTGAGTTAATAAACCTTTTTCTATTTGCTTTCATTTACCATTCAATAGATATATTATCAGAAGAAAAAAACAAATTAGTTCAAAATATCCATTTTAAGAAGTTTTGTTAATTTTGTGACTTCAAGGCCCATTTCCACCACATAACTTCTTATAAACTTAATTTAAAAAACAATAATTTTACGATCATTTTAATTTATTGAAATATATATGGCACAAAATTGTTTAACTCAGTAGTTTCTTACATGTCAATTTTAAAATGATATCCTATTATTCTACTTTAGGAATTTAGCAGCAAACCAATAAAATAATCTAATTATTCAATGCAGTTAATACTTTCACTATGCTAGATGGTATGATAGACCTACTGTCAGTAACAGATTGTGGTTTAAACTATCAACTATTTGTAAAGAACCTATAATTACTTCATTGGTATCAGTCTCTTCCTATGGATCATTCTTCAGAAAATATTTCCACTCTCACTAGGAATAAGTTAAAATCAGCAAGTGAGTTGAGAGTTCCAATAGCATTGGCTAAAAGGTCAGCCATATTCATCTTTATATTTATGTACTAGCAATGTTTTCAGGATTTATTGATGCTTACAAACAAAACAAAACAAACAAAGAAACAAAAAAGATGTGGCTTTGGGCAAACACTCTTGCCTTTATAAAAAGCACAATATAAGCACTTTTTTTTCCCCCCTTAAGTTCTGTCTGGTATCCTAGTTTGGCATGGAGCCTCTGAGATGTTCGCAGTTACTCTACTGATAGTCATAGCCTGATCATCCAGATATGGTCAAATTGAGAGAAAATCCCACAACTCATAAAAGAAATATAGAAGAAAATAATTTTCTCCAGAGATTATATAAAAGGTACCCCAGAGGAATTTTTTCCTGATTATTTATTATTTAAAACTGGTGAAATAAAAATGGGCATATTGAAGCTATAATTTAGAAAAACCACTGAAGAAGGTCAACTTGTAATTTTCTGGCCATTATTTAACTAGCATTTTAACAATTTCTAAAGAATTATTCTTGCTTTCTATTTTCTACAAATGATGATTTGCTAAATAAACCCATGAAATCCTCCATCTGATAAATTAAGATTGAGAGGCTGAGAACGATTTTGCAAAACTGCATTTTCTATCCTGAGAGTTCTTACTGGCTTTTAGCAGGAACTATTAAATTGTTCCTGTGAGGCTATTGTGACATTTAGTGGATGTTGTTCTCAAAAAAATTTAGATGCAAGAAGATGAAATGATGTTTCCAAAGCAACAAAAGCCATTGCGAGCGTCAAACTGTAAACTTGAAAGAGAATTAAATATCTCCTTCTCTTGAAACTCCAACTCTTCCCTCTGAACTTGTTCTTGGTGTCTGTCTCTTGTACTGTCTTTCTTCGTGCACACACACACACACACACACACACAGACACACACACACTATGGCTGAATCATACACACACACACACACACACACACACACACACACACACACACTCCTTACTCCCTCCCCACAATCCCCAAGATTTTACTTAAACTGCTTTAATAGTAGAGCAGGAAGATAATAAAGTTAATGTAACTATGGTATCTTCAGGTTCCAACCCAGCCACACATTCTCACTTGGTTCACTTATTTCCTCTACCCAAATGTTTCTTTTTCTGCTTTTTGCTAGGCAAGGGAAAAAACATAATTCCTTTCATCCTTTAACGTAGAGCTTTGAGATGATTTGATAAAACATTATTTTCTCTCTAACTCTGTTTCTATAAAGCATGTCTTATGTATTTTTAGATACTGAAGGGTTTAAAAACAAGCATACTTCTTTGCTTATAAAAATTAAGAGTTCTGTTGTTTATGCAATTACACTGACTAATTCAAATAAAAAGCTTTATACAATCTCTTATTTCTAAGTAACCACTTCTCGTGTTGCCAGATTGGAACTCAAATATAGCAATTCAACTCTCTTCCTCTTAACAAAATATGCCAAATTTTTCTTCAGTAAAGATTTTTTTTTACTGCTAAATCCTTAAGTTTCATAATACCAAATATACTGGATTACTATCTTACTACCCTGACTGATGTTTTTCCCCTTCCAAAAAATAAAACCAATAGTTCTACCTTTTAAAAAATCATTTCTGGGACAATGCATCCAAAGAAAATGTGGTGATTTTTATCACAGAAGAGAAAATTCAGATTTATTTTAAGGGTTTTTCATTTTAAACATAATGATGGTTGCATCAAATAGAAAATAGTAAAATTAAATACAAGTAGTGGAGCTAGAATTTTTCATTTGCTAACAAATTTAGCCAAATTAATTGTAGAGTTGAGAAAGAAAAAAGCAGGTTAATTAAAAGCAAGCAGAATATTATCATGTTGCACTTATGGAAACTACACAACTCCCTTAATATAAAACAAAAACAAAAAATAAATATAACAGTTCAACCACCAAGTCAAAAAAACAACCCCATAAAATTCCCCAGTTTTTACATACAGACAGAGCAGGCTGTTTTGTAACTATTTTAAATGGAGACACAACCTTTCTTTCCTATTTAAAGGCAAAGGAACTTGGGGAAAGTAACACACCGATTTAAATTCATTTGAAGTAAGAAAGGCTGACAGTGGAAACTTTCCTGAGTGCAGGCTTTAACGGGGGCAGGCTGATGGGAATCTGGAAGGAGGAGGAAAGAAAAGAATAAGGGGCAAGGGATTGACCTGAAATATGAATCCAATCCCCTTTAGAAAGTTCCTTGCAGTCAATCCTGAAATTCAGAATAACAAGCTCATCCTTTTTCTTATATTAAGATGTTTTTTCCATTCTTGAAATGTCTAATCTCCCGCTGCTTTCAACTCACCTTTTCTGGTAGGCTTACTACATTACATAAAAAGATACTTGAAAAATTGAATTCTAGGTCACTGCAGAGAGCACAGGAACCACAGCTGACTGTACCAATTGTATAAATCTCTGACTTCTATACACCTTTTTAATACTCTGACAGAAGTATATTGAGTCATTACTTTTTTGCTGTTTTAATTCTTACAAACTTTAAAAAAATCCAATAAGGGAATTATTGAAGAGGCTATCAAATATTGATAGGCTCTGCTCTTAACCCTATGATAACCATGTGTTTCTGCTGGCTTTTTGAACCCAGAACATCCACATGCCCCCAAAACAATCTTGATGTATTAATAAAATATGTACAAGCTTGGTGATGAGCTAAAGAAAACTACACTTCAGGCCAGATAATTTCTGCAAATCGAGCAACAGTGCAACATCGCTTCACCAAAGCATGTGGAGACATCTCATCTCATCTCTTCAGCATGCCAATACTGTGCCTTGTTATGAAATTGGAGCAGACAGGAGGAGCAAAGGGAATGGAGAGTTTGCACACATCTTCAGTTTGAAGCCTATCATATTTGAGTCTTTCTAACTTGTGAACACTTTTTATCAAAGACAGGTTTGAAAACATTAAAATACCTTTAATAGATAGTGCAAAGCTAATATACTCTTTGTCCAGGGTCCCACTAATTCTTTTTTTTTTAATATATAAAGATTTTATTGGGGAATCGGACAAGGGGAACAGACAAGTTGCTATCCTTTTGTTCCTCAGTCTAGTTGTGGAGGACGTGGCTTCACTGGTCCATGTTGGTGTTATCATTGTGCTCTTTCCAGGTGAGGCAGTTGCTCGCCGGCCCTTGGACAGCCGTTCACAGCAGCTCATGAAAGCTCATGCCCACTGCCGGCCAGCCCCACTGCAGCCTACGCTGTCACTGATGACTCACGGCAGCCCAGCTCCAGGTTGAGCTGTTGTTCACCATCTTAGCTGTAGAGGGCGCAGCGTCACTGGCCCTCATGTGGGATCCAAACCAGGGCCCTGCTGCTCAGAGCTGGAGTTCAAGCCAACTCTGAACCAACGTGCCACTCGGCCAGCCCACTTTCTACAACTTTAAGGACAGACACTATCCTATTTTTTCTCTGATTTCTCCAGTTCTTTATTTTCTCTAACTGATTTAACCATGGGTATAACCTAAAACTGACTCCTTAATTCACTCTCCTTCTTTGTCCCTTTTGTCCTGTAGAGTTTTAATCCAATCTGGCCTAAAGCAGAACTGCAAGGGAGGAAGATTGATTCACGCAGCAAAATCCTGCATTTCAGTAGTTGGTGACTGGTATGATTAAGAATTATGCCTGAGATAGGTTTTTAATTCAAAATGTGGCTGTTCTTGGAATACGTTAGGTACCCTGCCACTTTCGGGTCTTTGCTCTGCCTTTTCCTTCTTCCTGGAATGGCATTCATTCACCCTTTGGACTCACTCAGTTTCTTAAAATCTTTGCTCAAATCTCGCCTTCTTAATGAGGCCCCCTTGATGGTCAGTTCTATTTAATATTGCAAACTGCCCACCTTGACTCCCTTTCCTCTGCTCAAATTTATGTTTTTCTATAACATTTCCAATTTCCAATATGTTGTGTGTGTGTGTGTGTGTGTGTGTGTGTATATATAATTTATTATATTTACTAGCTATTGTTCCTTATGCTGGCCTTCACCTGATAGAATATATGCTCTATTTTGTTCACTAATGTCCCTGTGGCCTAGAACTGTGACTGGCACTTAGTACATGATTAATCAATATTACTCTAATTAAGTTGAAAACCCTCCCTATATTATCCACTACCTTCTTTTTCTTTTCACTGCCAACAGCCTAGTCCAGGTTGCCTCTCATGGTAATTAGGTAATTAGCATGTTAATTGCATTTCCCCATTCCCCCCTCTTTAATCCATCTCATTTACTGTTGGTTGATTTTCTTTTCCAAACCCAAATTTATCTTCTTATTATCCTCAGGAGTTTCACTGTAAGGCCAAGTTAGAACACTTTATTCTGGAACTTGAGACGCTGCTCAATATGACTACCAATCACATCTAGCCTCATCTATACCCATTCCTCAATCGACTTTACTCTAGCTGGTATTGGCTTATTTTCATTTAAGAAAATTTGTTGACTTAGTCCCAGGTACTATGTGACATAAAACTAATTTACTGTCAGTTTAGGCAACATAAGCCAGAGGAATGTAAGTTTAAACAATAACATTTATACTGAAGAAGAAATTGAGTCCACAGAAGAAAGACACTTGGGTAACTGAGTCAGTTATATATGGTCCCCAGCACTGAAATGTGTCCCACCTCCACCTTTCATGTTCCGGAAAAGCAAATCATATATATTTCTAAAGGTGCAAATTCAACTTATTCTGTGATTGATCTTCTGCCTTTTAAAAGCCATAATTCCTTTTAGTAAACACAAATAATACATGCTTTGTCCTTCCGCAAATATTCCAATGTGCCTTTCCTCACTTTCCTTCCCCTTACCTTAAGAAACACTAATTTATAGACTACACATGCCTTTCCATCCCCAAATGCTAAAGGAGCCTCTTCTCCCAGGAGACATCTCTTGCCTCAAAGCCAGTATCTAACTTGGGAGGAAAAGCTTAGAAAGAGACCTGGCCTCTAGGGAAGGAGTGTAGGGCTTGTACTTTGGATTGGTTGGAAAGCTGGCATTCCCACATGGTGCCATTCTTTTATTGCCATCTCTAAGTGTTTCAGGGTCTCATTTTCTCATCACTTTCCATCTTAACATGAAGGTTGTTAAGATGATGATGAAGCTTTTGGTTTCTGCAGTATTACCTACCACTGCCACCAATACTAACACAGCTCTTGTTCTAGACGGCCCACCCAAATAATCCTCATTATGTTATTCTTCCCCTCCTCTTAACTTCTACTTCATTTACTATGTTACATACATTAAACAAACCAGAATCTGACATTTTTGCCTTGTCTTTTTTTCGGGGGGCGGGGTCATATGCTGATCGTTGCAGAAATTGTTGTAGATGTAAATTTTCTTCCCCACAGCCGTGGTTGCCAACCCTTGCTAATCAATAAAGGCACCAGTAAAGCATTTGAAAAATTCAAATTTGAGAGGCCCTACTCAGAGCAGCAGATACTGAATCACTTGTCTAGTTTCTAAGGAATCCACATTTTTAAAAGCCCCCCAAAAGATACTGATAATCAGCCAGATGGGGCTACCAGTGCTTTAGATAGTTTATCTGGGGCTCAATAGTAGCATAATTTCAAAATACCTTTTGATGTAAAAATGATTCACTTTTAACTATGAAAAATTCATGACCAAATCTTCTGATTCTGGAGATTATTGATTCACCTCAACTAGGTTTTAGACTCCAGCATTTGATTTTGTGAGTGCCATGCATTATAACATGTAAGAAAATTTTAGTGTTTAAAACATCTAAAATTTCATCACATACACATATTTATTTTTGTGGAAAAAGCCATATATGACATAGTGTTGTAGATTCTCATTTTTCTTTTGATATATTATGTTAGATGCTTCCTAATGTCATCATTCTTCAAAGCAGTGAAAATAATATTCTACTGGGAAGGGAGTACTGATTAACTTAATCATTCCCCCACATTTGGACTTCTTGGATATTTATCACTTCTTGCATAATTGTAAATATCATAATTGATACCTTTGAATATTGATGTAATTGTATTATATTTTATATATTTAGAAAGTACTTATTCTTTTTACAAAATATGCATTTTACTCTTTAACTGTTCCAATCTTGGACACAATTTTTGTGATGGTCTTTCCAATTAGTTTGTTTTCTCATTTTCAGATTCTTAGAATAATTCCTCATCAACCACATTACTGTAAGGGGCCATGAAGTTACTCAGTCTTGTTGGCACATTCTCCTGATTCCTATATTTGGGCCTGATATAGGCCCAAATTCTTAAGGGTACTTTCTTTTTTTATATATTTTTTCTTTATTGGGGAACAGTGTGCTTTTCCAGACCCCATCAGGGGGAGGGCGAGGGGATCAAACCGGCAACCCTGGTGTTATGAGCACCGCGCTCTAACCAACTGAGTTAACCGGCCGCCCCTCAAGGGTACTTTCTAACATCAACCACACTGCAGGGAGAACTGTAAATGGTATAAATCAGTGTTTTTAAAGTGTGGCCTACAGGTCACCTATAATAGAATAATCTGGGGTGCTTATTAAAAGTGAAGAATCATACACCCTTCAAATTACTCAGACATTTAGATGTGAGGTCTAAGAGAATAAAATTTAAACAAGGCCTCAAGGTAATTTTTATGCACACCAATGTTTGAAAAGCCAGTTTCCCATATACCAGGATATCAATAAATTAGAAACCTAGATTTAAGGTACATTCAATGCCAACACAACTCTTATCATTCTACTGCCTATAAAATTCGCATATATATTTAATCTGTGATCACTAATACAACACAATTTCTTTCTCCCTCTGCTCCATCCCTCTTCCATTAGAGTGCATCCTTATTACAAAGTAGAGAACATATCTATTTTATCTGGGTCAGCCTCCCCTGAATCCTTTTCTTTACTAGGCTCTGAACTTGGATTTTCTCCTTGGCCCATTTAGTCCAGCCTTAGCAAGATCCTATGGAGTCATGTTAGGGGAAATCCTCTTACCTTGATATCTGATCACATTCCCCATCCCCCACCCTCCATATTTTTTCACCTTGGCTTGCCCTCAACAAGAATCCTGTGAAGACAATCTAACAAGCATCCCCTAGTCTCTTAGCAATTTTCTATCTGTTGATCCCCCACCTGCTTCTTGGCTGTAAATGTCTATTTGTCCTTGTATTTAGAGTTGAGTCCAATCTCTCCCCTAGTGTAAAACTCCATTGCAGTAGTCTCTCTTGAACAAAGTCTTCCTATCTTGAAAAACTGCCATCATACCTTTTTTCTTTAATAGACATATTGCTGTGTTTTTTTTTCTGTTGTTGTTGTTTTTTTAAGATTTTTATTGGGGTATTGGGGGAAGGGGAACAGACAAGTTGCTGTCCTTTTTGTTCTTCAGTCTAGTTGTGGAGGACGTTGCTTCACTGGCCCAAGTTGGCACCATCATTGCGCTCTTCACGGGCAAGGCAGATCAGTCACCGGCTTCTGGACAGCCGCTCACTGCGGCTTCTGGCTACACATGGTAGCCCATGGCAACCCACTGCCACAGGGGCTGCAGCCTATGCTGTCGCCGGGGACTCACAGCAGCCCAGCTCCAGGTTGAGCTGTTGTTCAGTATCTTAGCTGTAGAGGGCAGTGTCACTGGCCCTCATATGTGGGATCCGAACTGGGGCCCTCTGGCGTCCCAAGCCAGTTCTTAACCATCGCGCCACTTGGCTGGCCCATTGCTGTGTTTTAAAGGTAGGAATGTGAAAACAATAGTCCTTACATTGAAGAAAATAATCCTCTAGTATGAAAGTTTTCTCATAAGGACTATTTACAAAGTAATACAATGAAATCTAATACAGAAAAATGGGCCAAGCATACTGAAAAATTACTATAATTTGAGAGGATTATGATGAATTTCTTCCTATGGCTATATCTGCATGGCTGAATTGAACTAAGTACAAAAATTAGAAATGCCTAATTTGATGTGGTGTATATATATATATATATAACACTGTTGCTCATGCCAGAAAGCTAGCTTTAAATAACAAGCATGACCTGCTTTAATATTAGGATCTATAGAATACAAATATTTTATTTTTGGAGCCCAAAATATCTTTGATATTCTCTCCATATATTCATTTTAATGGTGTATTATTAGAAAAGTCTTTGCCTGTTATGACCTCTTTCTATAACAGAGAACAGTAATCTGGACTCCAAGAAGGAAGATTCAGTTCATTTGAGCCCCGAGAAGAAATTTATCTGCTGAAATGGACTCCCCATGATCAACCGAGGGCCCAATTTTTAATAACTAATAGAAGCATAGTGGCTATTTGCTGACAGGGGCTTCTCACATATTCTGTATACTGGGAAGAACCTCAGACTGAGCTCTTGGCTTCCTGCACTATGCCTTGCTCATTTACACCAACTGAGGCAGCTATTATAAGGGCGTTCCTAGCTTCATTTCGACCAATGGACTAAGATCTGCCCCACCCAATCAAAACTGCTCCATAATAACCAATCAGGATGCATAATGCTGAACAATCAGGACTGCATGATTAGGACAAATCAGAAGTGTATGAATTTGGATACCTCATTTACATGAAATGGACCAAATTGTGAACCTGGGATACTTTTGAGATAAAAAAGTTGTCTCCCCTTTTTCTCAGTGGAGCACAATTTAGGTTGCTACCTGAATCAATGTCTCTTGGGCTACAGATCTTTTTGCTCAAACAGATGTATTTTTTTATTCTTTTACAGTCTAAAATTAATTTTGGTTTACAGTAGTTATATACATAGATCCATCCATCCATCCATCCATCCATAGATACATACATACATATATACATACGAGGGCAGACAATTAAGTCTACGAACTCATCCTAGAAAAAGTGCTACATACCTCATTGCTGAATATCACTATGGTCACCTTCAAAGAACTCCCCTTGGGAAGCTATGCACTGATGCCAGGGCCTAGTCCACCCTTCAAAGCAATTTTGGAACTTTTCTCCTGGAATGGTCATCAGAGCTGTCATCGTATTACCCTTGATGTCCTGAATGTCATTAAAATGTTTTCCTTTCAATATTTCCTTTATCTTTGGGTAAAGAAAGAAGTCATTGGGGGCCAGATCAGACAAGTAGGGAGGGTTTTTTTTTAGCCAGTTATTTGTTTACTGGCTAAAAACTCCATCACAGACATGCCATGTGAGCTGGTGCATTGTCGTGATGCAAGAGCCATGAATTATTGGCGAAAAGTTCAGGTCACCTAACTTTTTCACCACACAGCTTTTCCAGCACTTCCAAATAGTAAGCTTGGTTAACTGTTTGTCCATTTGGTACAAATTCATAATGAATAATCCCTCTGATACCAAAAAAGGTTAGCAACATCATTGCAACAAGTTGGCGAACTTGTCACACCTTGTACTTAGGTATATACACACACTTACCTCATAAAACTGTGTTAGCACAGTAAATACTGTCAGGGGATAGCTCAAGTTCTTAATTAATACCATTACCAAGTAAATACTGAAGATATTTCTACTGGCTAAGTGTCCAGTCTTCTGGAGAGTCACAATATCTTTTGTTATTAATTGTTTTAAAAGCTAAGACAATGAGAAAATATCGCACACCTATTAGACTGGCTAAAATTCAAAACTCTGACAACACCAAATGCTGATAAGGAACCCTCATTCATTGTTGGTGGGAATGCAAAATGGTGTAGGCACTGTGAAATACAGTTTGGCAATTTCTTACAAAGCCAAATATACTCTTACTACAATATATGGTTAAGTAATCACATGCCTTGCTATATACCTAAATGAGCTGAAAAGGTATGTACCATGTAAGCTTGCAGGGAAATATTTATAGCAGCTTTTCTCACAACTGTCAAACTTGGAAGCAACCAGGATGTCCTTCAATAGGTGAATGGATAAACTGTGGTACCTCCATACAATGGAATATTATTCAGCAATAAAAAGAAATGAACTATTCAGCCATAAAAAGACATGGAGGAAACTTAAAAGCATATTACTAGGTGAAAGAAACCAGCCTGAAAAGGCTATATATTATATGATTCCAATTATATGACATTCTTGAAAAGGCGAAGCTTGAGGCAGTAAAATGATCAGAGGTTGCCATGGTTGCAGCGAGAGAAGGAAAGGGTGAATAGGGGATCACAAGGGATTTTTAGGGGAGTGAAAATATTCTGTATGATACAATAACAATGGAAATAGGTCATTATATATTTTTCAAAACCCATATAATGTTCAATATGGAGTGAGCCCTTATGTAATGGATTTGAGTTAATTATTATCAATATTGGTTCATCAATTGTAACAAATGCACCACACTATGTTAGTAATAGGGACGATTATGTGTAATCGAGGGGAGAGATACGTAGAACTTGTAGTTTTCAATTAATTTTTCTGTAAACCTAAAACTGCTCTCAAAAAAAACAAAACAAAAAACAAACAAAAAATAAAAACCTGTTAATTAAAAAAAAATGCAACACCTATGTCAGAGGTTATAAAACCAAAACAAACCAAACCAAAATAAGATAAAAATCCTGGTAAAATAAGACAGCTTCTAGAATTGTGACCAAAGGGTATTTCATGCTAGTTTTCATGATGATAACACTGAGCATCTGAGTTGTTACCACTTATTCCTCAGGCACAGAAGAAATACCAGAGAATGTCCAGGTCCCATTAGCCTGAAACCTATGATTCGGCAACAATCAGCCTGATTTTGAGTCAGGCCCCAAATCTCTTGAACCCTTAAACATTTTTTGAATGACTACTAAGATAACTAAATCAGGACTTAGCAGACAAGATCAAATATTGAAGTAAGGCCTAAGCTATACAGTTACATCCGACCACTGGAGGTCCTTATGACCCTTGGGATAGATTTTGTCTTTTGTAAACTTCCCCAGAGCCTAGGAGAGCAAGGAGTCCTGTCACAAATGAGATGCTCCTGTGGATTCTGTAGGAGACAGCTAATAGAGAGGAAGGTGGCAAATACTCTGAGTTCAAGTTTCTTGATATTGAATAAGAATTGCTGAAATTAAAAATACTGGTAAATCTTTAGGTACAATTAACTTCATGTGAAAATTTAGGTCTCAAAGTGTCTTTCTTTTCTAAGAAAAACTCCTCTAAATGTAGACTCCAATCATAGAGACGCATAAAAAGCAGGCTACACTTTAGGGCTTTCAAAAAGAAAAGCTTCCATGACTCCCCAGCACTACAACTCCAAACAATTTACAGATGTACTGAAATTCAATGCCTTCAGCCTGAGGCTGCATGACGGTGCCAGTCGTCTCTGGTTGTGAGTAACCACTGCAGTGTATCATGGGAATATTATCATTGTCTGTGTGTGTATGACAAGAAAAAGCCTAAGAAGCACCTCACAAGAAAATATCTGCTGACAGTGTTTTCATCTGAAATGGCTAGGTTGGTGCTTGGTAATTCCCATTGCTTCTACATATCATTTCAATTCGTGCATAGAGATAATATTTACCAAGGAATTATTTCTGAACATACTTCCCATGAAAGGTATAAAGCATGTACTACAAAGCTATTAACAAATTCAGAGTGTCCTTAATACTTCTGATATTACTGCCTATTTTTACATCACAGTATTGTTCATTTTTAAAGTCTACAAAACCAAAAGTGGGAATCTGCTGTTACCTTATAATGAAAACTTCCGTACTTGTCTCAGGGTAAAACATCCGTGTCTTCACACAATCCCTCCACTTCGGGACTCAGTAGTTCTTGTGTCTCTACCGGGTCTAAAGGGAAAGAAAAATATATAAATAAACTTCTTGGTATGCTTCAGCTAACATTAAACTCCATTTCAAGTTGTTTAGATTCTCTTTTTGCTATTTCATGAAATTTCTGCGTATTTTGCATCAAACTATCTTGTACAAAATAATCAGCATTTAAAGAACACATAATTTAAAAAGGGAATTGTCTTTCTTTAAATCATTTATAATTTCCCCCTTATCCACCTTGGAATGAATGGTGCCTTTACCTGTTAAAACATCTAATACTAGGCCGGCCGAGTGGTGCATTGGTTAAGAGCTGGCTTGGGACTCCAGCTGAGCAGCAAGGTCCCAGTTCGGATTCCACATGAGGGCCAGTGACACTGCCCTCTACAGCTAAGATGTTGAGCAACAGCTTGACCTGGAGGTGGGCTGCCGTGAGTCGCTGTCACGAATACGCTGCAGCCCCTTCTGCAATAGGTTGCCATAAGCTACCATGTGTGGCCGGCAGCCAGTGTGAGCTGCCAATGGCTACCGTGAGTGGCTGTCCAGAGGCCAGTGACCGATCTGCCTCACCTGGGAAGAGCACAACGATAATACCAACATGGGCCAGTGAAGCAATGTCCTCCACAACTAGACTGAAGAACAAAAGGACAGCAACTTGTGTGTTCCCCTTTCACAATTCCCCAACGCTGTTCCCCTCCCCCAATTCCCCAATAAAATCTTTATTAAAAAGTCTAACATTAACTATTTTTCATGTTTGTTTTCTTATTTTCCCCTACATCACATTTTTATTCTTTATCTCATTAGTAATTCCAAATGTTTCTGCAAGAGAAGTAGGAAGTTCTTAGTATTATACAGCCCTTTCTGTGGCTTCACTAAGACTGTTTTGTTGCTTTATTCTGAAATAATCTAACATATTTTGGTCCCTAATCTCCAATGCCTAATTTTGTTTTTACTTAAATATCCCTACTGGAGCCCTAAGTACCCCATTAAGTTTATAATAATACTGACCTGAGTCAGTGAAAATTCATGCTTTGCCATCATGTTCTACAAGATAGTCTTCCATCACCACAAAGTTTTAGGCGTTCTTTTTTGGAACTAGCAAAGGAAATAAGCCAGCTTTGGCAGTCGATCATGGACTGCTGTAATTCGATGAATCCGTTTTCTACAGGCTTTACTTGGCAGGCCTCTTCCTTCTCATTGCCTGAAAACCGACTATTCTTTGCAAAGCTCCTTTTCAATTCTACCCAAACACTACCCTCTATAACCTTAAGAATTATATTTTGTTGAAAATACATTTTAAATCAAACTTTTGAGTAGAAATATCTAAGTTGAGAGCTCTTTCTGAGCCTCTACATTTTGTACATGTTGTTTATCCACAGAACTGTCTGGAACATTAGGGATACCAATAGTGTAGTGCTATGTAAAGGCCAGAGAAGTCAGGACGCCTGGGCAGTGTTACCAGCTCTAAAATCTCCCCCCACCTCATTGGCTTGGTTTGTCAAATAATCTGCCTATGGAAGCTCATACGCAGTACAGTGGTATAAATTGGATGGTACTTCTAAGAATCTTATTTTGCATATCTTTGGAATTCATAAGAGCAAGTGATTGGAGATTGGAGAGTGAGGCCAATACATCTTCCAAAGAGAGGTACACAGAAGTTTTTTTTAAATATATAACACAGTCCTTCCTTATTAATCTTATTATTTTTAACATGGGTAATTTCTTGACTCTCATTAATCCTATTAAATATCAATGGGGACAATATGGATATGTCTAAAAACCTAAAAGTTAAGTGAAATGATCCATACACAAAAGTACATATTTTATGGTTACATTTATATGACCTTCTAGAAAAGAAATAAAAAAAGACTATGATGATAATCAGAACAGTGTTTGTGAGAAACTAACTGGAAAGTAGAATGAGGGA
Organism: Hipposideros armiger; assembly: GCF_001890085.2. Classification (NCBI taxonomy): domain Eukaryota; kingdom Metazoa; phylum Chordata; class Mammalia; order Chiroptera; family Hipposideridae; genus Hipposideros; species Hipposideros armiger. The sequence goes on along the minus strand of NW_017731613.1, from coordinate 889,792 downwards.
ACTTACGTGAATAACAGGAAAATTCTACATCTTAATTGGGGTAGTAGTTACATGGGTGCATACACTTGAAAAAACTCCATGGAACTTTGCCCTTAAAAATCTATATTTCAGTGTAAGTAAATTATACATCAATAAAAAACAAACAAACCATGGGACTCAAAGAAACCTCTCAGCTTTGGAATGATTTTGAATCAGGCAGCCTTTAAGAAGGAATTTTTATAACTCCTTCTGGGCAGTAAAAAATAATTCTTTATCCTTTCATTCACACATTAACTAAACAAAGATTTATTAAGCACAAATATATCCAGAGTTAACACAGTGGCACCATGCTAGAGGAAATAATGTTAGCAAAATAGACACAGCCTGTATTATGAGCTTAGATTCTGTTGGGGGAAAATGAACAACTAAAATGGACAAAAACATATAGTTATGGCTGTAACATTAAGGAAAGGTCCATGTTTTAAGTAAGGGCTTGCACTGAAACGGAATGAACTATTTTATGCTAAACCCCAAACTAATCTGAGCTGAAAATATTGGTGTTCGCTGAGTCATTGAAAGCTGTTGGAGTGATCAGACTAAAGCACGCCAAGTAATGTTATTCTTTTAAACTAAGCCTGTATATCCTCTAAATTTACTGATTCAAAACATCAAACTATTTTTCATGTCAAATTTCTTTGGGACATTGAAGTTTGGTTTTTTTTGTTTGTTTGTTTGTTTTTCGTTTTTTAAAAAAATTTAGGTCTTCTACACCCTGGGGCAACTTACATATACAGCCGTCCATGACGATAACATGTTACATGACTGCCTTTCCCATGAGCAAATCCCAGCTGGGAAGACAGGTGGGTGCATCTACTTTTGATGACTGTGCTGCCAATGAGGGATTTACAGGCTCTCTCAACAGCAAGCATTATGAATACTTACAATAAACCCAAACTTGTGACAGGTGCAGTATTTGATATACAAAATGTAGCCATGAATAGACCAGCATTCCAATATGAAATGCTCTCAGATAAATACATCTCCCTCACCACCAACCTGACACACTTTTAAATGAAGTCCCCCATGTGGGCATTCCAAGTTTTAAAGCACATGAAAAGTTTTCTTAGCCTAACTTGTACCAAATATTACCAGGTCTCTTTTAATGGCTTTCTAAACTATTTTTCCAAAATTCTCTCCAAAATGGGAGGAGCCACTTATAAGATTTCAAAAATGAAAGAACATAATTAAAAAAAAGAGACAACCTTGACCTGAGCTGCTGCTGAGCTGCCAATGGGCGGCCGGGTGGCTCAGTTGGTTTGAGCATGTGCTCTTAACAACAAGGTTGCTGGATCAACTCCCGCATGGGATGGTGGATTAAGCCCTTCCACAACCAGATTGAAAATGGCGACTGACTTGGAGCTAAGCTGTGCCCTCCACAACTAGGATTGAAGGACAAAACAACTTGACTTGGAGCTGACGGGTCCTGGGAAAAACATACTGTTCCCCAATAAAGTTAAAAAAAAAAAAGACAAAACTCAAAACATGATTCATGTTTATCTTGTGAAATTCTCTAGAAGGAAACCAACCAACATGATTTTTTAACAATTTCTCTAAGAGGAAACTTGCTGGGAAACAGAATATTTCAAAAAATTAGCTTTCGAGGGAGAAGCTTACTTTACACCAAGGCCATAGTGGGCAAATGGATGCTTTGTATTTAATCAAGCAAACATCCACAACATTACCTCTTACTGCTCGCTACTGTCCTTCCCAGTCTCTGATCAGACAACTTAGAGTTTCAGTTGCATTCTATTGGCAAGACAAAAAATGGCCACTAAAACTGTAAAGTAACTGGGATTCTAGATACCTCTCTCATACATGAGAACCACTTCATGTATTCACAGACAATATTGTCAGATTGCAATTCAAACCGTTATGTGTGTAATCCATACTTTAATTACTTTCTTACTCTGGTCAGTGACAAATTCAAAAGAAATTCTCTATTGCTGATTAGGAAATATGGTTCTTGCTTGCATAGAACATATTTAATATTTGAGAAATATGTATATATACATATAAATGTATATATATATATATATATATACACCAAGTAATACATAGTTTTTAATTCCATGTTTTGTCTTTATTCTTCAACCAAATAGTTAATGATTATAATGGTTAATACAATGGGACATTTTCCCAGCATGTTAATGTAGTTTTTTCTTCAAATTTTCCAATGTTTTCTCTCCCAGTCTTCCTTTAATTTTGGTTTCTATTCTTTCTTTCTGCCAATGTGAATGTCAGCTCTCTCTGTTCCCAGTTCTGTAGTCATTCTTTGATATTCATTGGTATTTTAAGAAATACTTTAAGGCAAAAAATGTGCTACTGAGTTTGTGAGATTTAAGACTCTTAAAAGCACTGGCATTTAAGACTTCTCAATCTTAATCCATTGGATACATAATTGTAGCGCAAAATTCTAGATAACTTCTAATGGTTTTGCATGGTCACAAGTTTTCTTTTCCACTAAACTCTCAGAGATGTCACATCATGACATTCAGTCTGCAGGCCTGTACCCACTGATAAGACAAACCTTTCCCATGTAGCCTTAAAGCAAATTTTAAGCAGCTCCAAATTTAATGAATTTATTAAAACTAAAATTTATCTAATCACACTGAAACATTTTGAAAGAGGAAATAAAATCTTTGTCACTAGTGATTTAGGATTGAATTTTTCCATAGGTTCAATTTTAGGAATTAGCTCGTATGCATGCTTCAGATAAGTTCAAAAGTATATATTTAGGTCCTAATATGGGCCAGTCACTGTACAAGGCACAATGGGTGCATACATAAAACATGACCCTTCCTCTAAAGTAACTCATAGCTTAGCCAATGAAGGTAAGGAGACATAAACACATAAAAAGATAATTTAATGCCATTTGGTAAGTGTTCTGACAAATGTATACACCAGGCTATGGAAACAATGTAGGTTGTAGGCTCAATTTTCCAGATGAGGTAGAAAGGACCAGGGTATGTTCTATATATATATTAACTGAGTATCTAACTTTGGGACATGTATCATCTAAATGGGTCCTTAAGATGCTGTCCTGATTATCAGTTGCAGAATTCGTTAAATACTTACACACTTGGTTTTGCCCTGATTTTCATTCAATAATCTTTTTTTTAATAGTTACCATGTGACTAGTTCAGGCAAAATTTTCTCATACATAAAATGCACATATCTATAGGATTACTGTGATATATAATGAAATAATGTATGTAAAATAGTTAGTTATAGTACCTGGAATGTGGTAATTGTCCTCCCCTCAAAAAAAAATAAAGAAAGAAAGAAAGAAAGAAAAAGAAAGAAAACAAAGCTCAATCATTCCTACTAAAGATTTGGTTTACCATTGTAACTGTGCATTGGGCGAAATTTTCATGTTTAAAAGATCTGGGGTTAGTTATCACACTTCTTTTTCCCTTAGAAGTCATCCAACTCATCCAAACAGATTGCTGGGTGTTTATATCTGAGGGGAGAGACACATATTCCTCTAAGACTAGGACTCATATGCGGCACCTATCTGTAGCTATAGGTCAGTTCTCAAGGAGATAGGTGAGTTATGGGAGATCAGCAAGGTTTTCACAGAGATCACGCGTACTATGGGTATGCATATTCCTCTTAAATACAGTGGATAGACAGATTGTGAAAAACTTTGAAATAGACTGAGTGTCTTTAATGGAAAGAAGGCATTATCTGGCACACCCTTCTTGGTTATATGATACTTTGGAGGGCAACTGAGCTATTTTACAAAGTTGTAAATTGTAGATAAATGATAGTTAAAATGATACTTATCTAAAGACAAGCAAATTCCTTCTGGTGGAGGAAAATTGATTTCTCTTCATTCCAATCCTAGGGAAAAAAGTCACTCTACTCATAGATTCATTTCAACATTCCTGATTCAACTATGTATGTGTGGTATTTTGAATGCCCTACTAAGCCAGTTGATAACATCTTATTAGTTTCCTCATTAATAACCAAATTAAATATAACTTTTGATAGTTTTTTTGTTTATATAATGATGTTGAGTTTGCCCCTTTTAAAATTATTCTCTAATAATATTATTTTATATTTTTGTTTTGAATTCTCATAGTAATTTAATAAATAATCTAAGTGATTTGGGGGTCTACTAAACCACTATCTTCTAAACATGTACTCTCATATGAACCCAGTGTTTATGTTTATAGATACAATTATTTTGACATCAAGAAGTATTAGTAAGAACAGAGGTAGAAAAAGGCTAATGATGGCAGTGCACAGAGAGATTTCCTCAAACAAAATATGAGAACTGTCACTACCGTGCACATTACATTGCCATACTAGGTAATATAAGAAACTGTGTATAGCAAGTCAATTGCATATTCACATGGTAAACAGATATTTGATTTAAACAAAATACCTCCTATTACATTAAAAACCAATATTGTGAAATTAAATTTCTCAGATTTGTAGATCTTTTTGTATTTTATTTGAAATTATATTTTGTAAGAGGTATAAGCATAAAGTGTTTATGCCTGGTTTTATGTTTGCACATTTTCAGGTAATTTTAAGTAATTGTAATGAAAATGATTTAATGCTGGGGTTCAAAAAAGGAGATTTTTCTCCTTGTTTTTATTTTTCCTTTAAAAAGACTCTACATGCTATACAATTTAAGAAACACTGGCCTAAAGGATTTGGGGAAATGTATATTTCAAATGTTGCAATTTTAGAAATTTAGTATCTAAGAGGTAAAGCTCTGGTGTCCTGAAAGTTATTTCAATCTCATGATCACCTTTAATTCATCCTGACTTCCCATCAGATCATGTGCTAGAAGGATAAAGAAGGCTCAAAATCAGTGTCATTGTTTTAAAAAAAGCCTAATTCTAATGAAACTTTCAAAGACCCCCTGCGTAGCTGTAAAAAATCATGTATCTCTTCAGATTTTAATACATTATTAATTTGAGTTTAGTCATATTAGAATCCAATTATGAGATTATTTTATTAGCAAAGAAATGAAAGGATAAATGGATTTTGTTGCATCCATTTTAATCCCAAGAAGAAAGAAAATAACTAAATTTGTCTTGTTTAAACTGATGCCTCATTTTCTATTCTTCTGAAAACCAGTTGCATCTTGGAAAATGATTAGGTGGGAAGTATGTTTTAATTATTTAGAAAACACATTTCTTTCTCTACATTATTCATTTAACAGAGCCTTTTTATAGAACTCAGCCTTAAAATTGTGTATCTTGAATTAACTCTTTAGAGATCTAACCGAGTTTTCTCTCTAGTAGTGAAGAAGGAAATATCAAATACACGGCTCCACCACCACATGGAACAAGTGAAGATTCCAAGTGTGGCTTCGGACTTCTTGGAAAGGTAGAATTTGGGAGGTTCTGCTCTGTGGGATGGAAACTTGAGGATGTTTGATGTTCACTTGGTACTGAGAGATTCTCAGCATTTAGTACATTAGGGAACGTGTCTACTGTTCTTTTTTACTTATTTATCTGTAGTTCCTGGTGTATAGTAGGCACTCAATAAGTGAATATATGATGTTTATAGGTAGGAGGGTTTGACCAAGACAGCATCCTCATGTTAAAAGATTTTTAAAAATGGACTCAGTAATAGCATCTGCAGCACTATGATAGCAAAAATATTTTAACATTATTTGTTTTAATTGGAGAACATTATTTAAGTTAGAATACAAAGACATATAATTGGCATATTTTTGGTTTGTTTTTGTTTTAGCTTATGGAAATAGGCAAATATAGATAAATATACAGCACACATATCATTTTATTCCACTGTGGATTTCCTTCCGTAGAAGGGTATTTTGCAGGTAAGCTAAGTGCTGATTTTTTTCAATTTCTTTTAGTTCTATTTTTCTACTATATTTAAGTAGCAAAGAGGATTTTCTCAATGCCTCAGGGTATGGTTGATTCAGAGAGAGAACAAAGTATCACATTTTGGGCCTTTGAGCAATTAATTTGACCTTTGTACGTCAACAGTGCAGACAAGTGCAGACAATAGTCTTTAAAAGGATGGCTTTGAATTGCAAGTACCAGTAGTTTCAGGGGAAAAATAATCCCAAAAGCTTGGATTTAAATATCAAGAGCCAAATCCTGGAGGACTTGGAGGAAAGGGTTTAGACCATAGAGAGGGTGGAAAAAATAAAAATAAAAATAAATAAATAAATAAAGTCATAGGAGCAGTTTTACTACAAAAAGGAGAGATGATAAAAATAAAAATAAAAGTCCTTTTTGGACTAGAAAAGGCTTCTTCCCTAAGGGAGAATAGAAGAGTACAGATTGGGGTGGGGGGACCTCTATTCCCTGAATCTACTTTGGGACTGAAACTCTGGAGAGTTGGGTGACAGAAACTCCCCCAAATATTCAGTAACTTGTGCTGACGACTCACCCCACATCTACTCTGGAACTCGAAGTTCCTCGCTAATTACCCTTCATCAGACTAGTCAGCTGCATGATAGACATGTCATAGCCAGTCAGAACTAGGCAGAGGCCTGAGGTATATACCCCTATCCTGCTCAAGTTTTCTTCAACTCTCATAAGTTATGGAGGAAATAACAGAAATTCTCAAGACCACGGCTGAGGAAGAAAAGAGCTGCGAGTTGAGAATCAGTGAGCCTAAAGGGTTACTCTAGTTTGATGTGAAAGGACTCCAAAGCTGAACAAAGTTTATAGGATGAGCAGCTCCAGCAAGGGGTCAGATGAAGGGTGCTGCTAAATTTCAGAGAACCACAAAGTCAGCAAAAGCCAAACAGGGGCCTAGGACTGCGGTGGTTCAACTCTGTGGTCCCACAGACTAACTTCCGTTTTATCAATGCCTACAAGACAGAAATTAAATGACAACCAAGACTGCAGATGACACAGATGCAACCACACATCAGACATCCTGAGCCTAGGATAGATAATACATAAGAACTCAACAACAAAAAGAAGGCAGGGGGCAGAAAAAAGGTGGTGGTGGAAAATCGTGAACTGAACCAAAAGTGAATGAGCTTGAGACAAGAAGTGACCAAGTTACCTTTTACCATCAAGATTAGATTTTCTGCTACCAATCAAAAAACGGACCAGAAAGTTGACTTATATTTAGTGGCAAACAGATGAGAGTTGCTTTTTTTACACACTTGAATCTGTAACTTACTACATTTCCTTCTCAAGCATATATATTTTAAAAATGAAAGCTAATACATACAAATATATGTTCTTTCACGAACACATAGTAATTCCACGTTCAAATAATCAAGTAGTAATCAACAGAGATGAGCAAAGATTGTTCCACAACTACTGGACCTCCAGCATTCAGTACAAGGCTTGACATAAAATACAGCTGAGTATTTTTGAATAAGTAACTAAAGCATAAATTAATCATTGCCAATACACATCTGGATAATAATACTAAATGCTAACATTGATCACTGAGTTAGTACTAAACTGTTGTCTATACTACCTCATTTAATCCTAATATATTTATATAGTAAGTATTATTGTTTTTGTTATTTAACAGAGTAAGAAGTTGTAGATTATAGGGGTTAAATAATCTGCTCAAAATCCCAGAGCTGGTAAATAGCATATCTGGGATTTAAAAGTACAAAATCTCAAATCAAACACTGCAATGTTGAATCTTAATTTTAAAGGTTCATTTTGAATATTTTAAACAATTTTGAAAACTCCACCCTACCATTTGCTCTTATTTGTCATTTAGTTTTTATTTTTGTGCCCTCACTTAGCATCACAGCACATTAGATCTGGGGGAGGAGGACTTTATAGATCACCCGGTTCAGTCCATGGAATTGACTCATTCGAGGACACACTGGAAACTAAATAGTACAGTTGACCCTTGAACGTCCCTATCCCCAGTCAAAAAACCTGTGTATAACTTTTGACATCCTCAACACTTAAGTTGTCCCGCGGTATCTGCAGAGGGATTGGTTCCAGGACCCAATCCATGGATGCTCAAGTCCTCTATATAAAATGGTGTAGATCAATGCATACATTGGCCCATAACATCCACATACTCCTAACCTCGGACCAAAAATGTATAGGTATTTATCAAAAAAAACCCCCAACATCTGCATATAAGTAGACTGGCGCAGTTGAAACCCATGTTGTTCAAGGATCAACTGTAGTTCTTCCTTTAGGAAAAAAAAATCCTCTTGCTTTCTCTCCTCTATTCCCTACAACTATTTATTTTTTTTTCCTCACCCATTTTAATTATTGTTAAATTGGTTGAAAAGGTGCTCATAAGGGATTAGAAATACGAGATCAGTCAATGAAGGTTGAAGCTAAAATTGGTAAAGCAAACTCCTTTGCATAAATATAGTATTATAAACAATATTTAAAGCTACGCTTTTACAGAACTTGCTAAATGTATCTATTGTAAAGGCATTCTTTATAATGGCACGAATACTACTGTCTCAGACCTCTAAGCTATTTTATTGTAAAGCAGATTTTCCTATTTTAAAGATCTATTTTGTATATAATATTCTATTTTAATGTTCTGGGTAAACTAGCAGAATACCCAAAATATATCAAAATATCAATTGTTTGAAACAATAAATAGATCTTCCAAATACTATTCACATGTTGATAGTATTTTCTATTCTTTGATTCAAAATGTGCTTTTTTTGGTGACTTTTCAATCGGCTTACTGAAAAGGCATGGGTGGACAAACAGATGTACTCAAAACTGATGATTCAATGAAATGTGTATAAGGAGAAATGATAGCTTAAAAGTGTTGAATCATTTCCACAACCATCCATTCTTTAAAACTATTAGACACCAAGGTACGTTGACAAATGGGTCTAATAGTTTCTCTGACATGGTCATCGCAGAATTGGTAATACACTATTATTTTGTTAGACATGCACTTCCAGTGACATTATAGTGTCCATAAAATAGTCTGATAACTTACAATTGGGATAAAACTAAAGTAATACATTATAGACTTTGTAAAAATGTTTCTTTGAAACTCATTTTCACATTATTATACGATCTCACTACATCATCCTTCCTCTTTTTTCTGTCTAATCATCTCATTGTCTTTTAGGATCCTAAAACTGTTCTCGCAGCTAGTTTTTGCTTCAAGACCCAAGTACTATTGTTGTATGTGGTCAGTCACTTCTTGGCCCGGTGCAACAAATGTGCACCTGGGCCAAGGATGAGGGCGCAAAGGGGGCATCCCGAGAGTGGGTCACATACGCCAAGGATGTCATTTCATTCTGCATCTCTAGGTCTACTTGCTGACATGGTTTTTAACGCACCTTTATGTTCTTTCCCTTTCTCCAAAAGGCTAAACTGTCAATCACCTTCCCATGTTACAGGGTTTAAATCAGCCCAACATTCAAAAGCTCATATGCTCAAAAGTGGGAGAAATCTTAAACATAAAAAGCATTTGTCAATGTCTTAGCTTTCGCTCTTCCTTTTGAGTTATGCATTAGGGTACTTTCATGACTCCTAAAACTTGAATAATTAATGAAGACATGGATGCAATCAAACAGTTTGAAAGTAATTGGCCAATCTGCTCCTTTTATCTTCTGCAGACAGAATTATTTACAGAACTACAACACTTGCTTAAGAGAGGCTTTCTGAAAATTCAGAAGTCTTTTCTCTTGTTTTACTTCCCTCACATTTGGTCATCCTCATTTCTCTTTTTTCTTTGACTTCTTTGCCTCCTCTTCCTTAATCTCCTTCTTTTTAATGATTAAATGATTCCATTTCATCAATTAAAATTAAATATGAATTGTAGATGGTGAAATGAATTTCTCAATTATTTAAGAAGCCAGATTACCTCAGTGAGAGGTATAGATAAAGGAATTTTAAAGTTTTATTTGGAATAGGGTACCTACTTTTTTAAATGAAAGAGTAGACTTTTGCATAGAATGTTTATTAAGATACTGAAACCCTAATTTCAAAACTGTCAATAGTATTCCCCTCTTAAAGGAAAAACCCGATGTTTAACAGAACAAGGTTTAATAGGACAAGACGCATCATGCTTTGTATCCTTCAACATAAGTTCTTTTTGTAAAGTTGTATGCCCCAGAATTGAAATGTGACTTGAGGCCACAACCTAGTGGGCAAGAGATGACATTTTCTGAACTACAGACCGTAATAATAATGAATACTTATAACTATGTCCACTGACATTAAAAACATGCTCAATACTTTCAGCTGTCCTAACTCTGGCTGTGCCTACTCAAGATAAATACCTACAGCTGCTAACTTAAATTCTAAGCTTTGTCCACAATGGAAGCAAGGCAACTGTGTGAATGTCATAGTGTTCTTTCTGATCCATTTATTATCATGAGTTGTTATGGTTGTATTGTATTCCCCCAAAATTCATATGCTGAAGTCCTAATTCCCAGAACCTCAGAATGTGACCTTACTGGGAAATAGGATTGTTATCCATGTAATTAATGAAGATGAGGCCATACTGGAATGAGCAGGGTCCCTAATCCAATATAACTGGTATTCCTATAAAATGGGGAAATTTGGACACAGAGGCACACAAAGAGAACACCATGCGAAGATGATTGCAGAGATCAAGGTGATGCAGCTGAAGCCAGGGAAAAACAGAGATTGCCAGCAACCCCCCAGGAGCTAGAAGAGAGGCATAGAACAGATTCTTCACAGCCTTCAGTAGGAATCAACCCTGTCACCTTGATCTGGGACTCCTAGCTCCCAAAGCTGTGAAACAATAAATTTCTGTTGTTTGAGCCACCCAATTTGTGGTACTTTGTTATGACAGCCCTAGCAAACTAATAGTTGTTTAGTAAGACAATATATAAAATCTGGTGTGATATTTACAATGCATGACATGTATATTTATTTGTTATTATGAGGAGATAAAAATTTTACTCATCCAGTAATTCTATCTGAATTGGCAATTAAAAAATTTTTCAGAATCACTTTAGAATCACATTTACGTACTCCTTTTGGAGAGGAAAGTACCCGATGAATAATTTACATTTTAACATCTGGGTCAAAATCACATCAAATTTTAGGAGTCTATCAAATAATGATAATAAGAGCCCACAATGTAGCTTCAGGAACGGATTAAAGTACTGTTGGTAGTTATTTTGACTTGTGCCACATAATTTGTATCTCAGATAACTGCAGGAGTAGATCCAGCTTTTATGAGGCCCAAATCTTATACAACTTTAGGTTCTCTAAGAAAAGAAAAAAAAAAAAAAGGACAAGATTACAAGTCAAAAATTAGATTCATATGGAATGGGCCCATGTAAGTGATAGGCCCTAAAGCTTAGTTTTGATTAACTTCACCTGAAATCTACCTCTGGCCATAAGACAGTGACAATACAGACCAGGGACAATACAGTCAGTTTCGCAGGGATGAAGTGATGCTTATATCAACACAATTTTGCTAGATTATAACTATGAAGTAAATATAAGTTGAAACACAACTTGAAAAGGTAAATGACGATGCCAAAAAAATGCTGCGAATGTTCTGGACAGATCAGTCTGGTCTACTTTCATGTCAGCATTTCTCCACAAGCAACTGTACTGTATAGGCAATGAGTAAGGTTGTGTCAATGAGAAATCAAGTCAACTAGCTGGCCAGTTTGGCAACCTAATACAAACAGTAAGTCAACAGCTATTGAAGTATGAGCCTATTGATTGATTAGAAATTTCCCATATTCCCGTGGTATATTCCACAGACACAGCTTCATATAATAACATCTCCATTCTGTTACATTCCCTCCCCCTCTGTACAATATTCCATATCAAGCTTTTTAGAGTCAGCTCAAGAACCTGTGCTATTCATGTGTTTATACCTCTGCCCATTTTGGTTTCTCTATTTGGTTGTATCTCTCTTTATCTTCCTAGTAAATGTCTACCTATTGTTCTGTGTCCCATATGGTTTACTCTCAGACCTTAACCTTTTTGCCACAATGGTCGGATATATTTGAATGAATATTTCCATCCATTGAATGTGGATGGAAACTTCCAGAAAGGAAGTTTAGGAAAGCAGATGTACATTTTCCTACATTTCAGTGTTTTTCAAGAATTAATAACAATAGCAACTTTTTATACCTAAACATAAAGTCGTTTATGTACAAAGCAGCTCAAATTGTTATTAAATGCATAAAATACTCAAAATATCAACTTTTTTTTGTGTGGATTTCTAACACATTTTGAAAAAAAAACTTGAAATCAATTAACACAGTGAAAATGTTACAATAATGGGTTGAGGATCCATTACTTTACATTACTGTACATTACTCCAGGGTGCTTATGTTCTTGAACCCATAAATGTGATACATAGTCTAAGAAGAGCCATACTTTTGAAAGTCTCCCCAAGTCTCCCCCTTACCTATTTACCTTCCTCACGTACAAGAGCCACCCCTACTCCATATTCCTTCTAAATTATCTACAAACTTCTCCCCCCCATCCTGGTTCACTCAGGTATTCCCCTTCTTCCTTCTCTAGACTTGTATAATCAAAGAACTGATCAGTCGAAGGTAAAACCTTTCCAGGAGAGCAGTGGAGGGAAAGAAAGTAAGAAAACCACCTTTAGATCCAGGTGGAAGGGAAAGGCTGGGAACACTGTATGTTCATAATGGGCTCCTTCCTTTTTCAAAACTCAAATACTCTCAGAGACTCCAGGAAAACCAACCTCATGGCCCACTGCAACCTCCCTCACAATTAGTTGGTTACTCCCCCTACCTCTTTATTGTTATGACCTCTGTACCTTTAACATGTTTATTGTACTTATGATCATATACTAAATTTTTTAAGTCTATTTTTGCCCAAAAATGTGAACTTTTTAATCAAGGGCTCTATTTTCTTAGTGCACAGTAATGAGCACATACACAGTCTAAAGTAATGTTTGCAAGAAAGTGAAATATCTTTACAGGTTATTTCAACTAGTATGTCTATTCCTTTGGGTCATGTTTGTTTAGAATCTACATGATAATTAGAAATGTAGTGCCAACTTTTAGGAAGACTGGCATATAGTAGTTGCTCAATAAATGTTTATTGATTGAAAGAATGAATTTACAAGATCTGAGCTTGTGAATATAATTATACTCTAGACTTTAAGGCTCCAAGTAGAACTCATTAGAGTTCTGAATATAGAATGTACCTGATACAGATTTCTAAATTAATTATAACTAAGTAGTCAAATTCAGGCCAAATTTGGTTTTGGCAATTTTAATGTTCCACTCAGAAAATGACTTAACATTCCTTCAGTATTTTCACAAAAAGTAGAAAGGACATTTAGACCTCTCTTTCATGTAGTATATCACAATTTCATAAAGAATTCCAAATAAATTAAAATAGTGACATCACTGTAGGTGACTGCCTTTTTTTTTACCCTGTGTCACCTCACATTTGACAGCTTTGTTCCTTGGATGCTGCCAAATAAAGACTATGAAGACTACAGTGAGATTAGATTTTATGGGAAATATGAATTAGACCCATGAATTGGGAGGGTGCTGAGATGGTTTGGAAAGGTCTGATATACTCGGGGGGCTACCATCTTTGGCAAAAAGATTCTTCTTAACATCTCCTATCTCTGCTTTTATTTCACACCCTTCCAAACACACACACTGATATAAGAAGACTAACAGAAAAAAATATATATGTATGAATTCTGACTTGAAGACCCAAGACAGCATCTTATCAGCATCAACATATAAAGACTGATGAATCTGTATATCTTATAAAACCTACAGGCAGATGTGTAGGAATAGCAGAGTGAAACATGCACTAATTATACTTAAACACTGAAAACATACTGAAACATTAAACACACTAAAATTAGCTAGTTAGTATATAACCAATCATATCAAGGAAATAAACACCAAAAATGAGAGAAACAATTACAGAATGGAGTTCCTTACCTCAGAGTATAAGAACCCTGAGCTTCATAGGCTGGTAGGCTTTTCTCCTACTACAGTGGCTCATAATATCCCTGTGCCCTTCTCCCACCTGGCTGGAGGTTCTTTGAACTAGGTATTATCCACAGCCTTGGCCTAGGTAGGCACTATGAAAACAAGGCCATCCATAGCTTTGATGACTAGTGCACCATGTATGTCGCCCACCAAGAGTTTAAAGCACTGTACATTTTTACTTCTGCTTCTAAAGGAGTATGTATGGTGTATATACTAATAGGAAAGTTAATTCTTGATTTAGTGAATACTAGTACACTGGATAGTTTTTTGCAATGTTGAATAATTCTATAAGTACCGGTAGTTTGGAAAGGCTACCTCTGGTCAGTTTCCACATGCCGCCTTGAAGCCAGTGTACTGGAGGTGTTAAGACACACTATAGTTTTGATAGTAATCTACCCAAACTCTGCATCAGCTGGGTTTCCCCAACGCTCATTAGTTTCTGACAGAGACTGCCAAAATCTCAGTTTCTACCTCTGCTCTCTTATGTCTTGAACTCCAAAATTCATCTTTCAATTTCAATGGAAGTAATTTAGGAGATCGAGTTTGGTATATCAATTATGTTTTTCCTCTCAGCTAACTTTGAAGGGATAAAAATCATTCTGTCTATGAAAGAATAATTTGCGTATAGGAATGCATCATCACACCAAGTTTTAGTTCTATTTGTGTGGCGTAAATGATCCAAATCTTGATTTTTATTTTCAAAATACACATATATTTAATATGTACTAATTAATTAGAAGGCCCTGCTCGGAAATAACAATTCCCATAGGCTCTTTCAGGAAAAAAAAAATTAAACAAGAAAGAGTCTCTTCATTTTGTTTATATAGCATTCTGCTTATCTATTTTAGCAGATTCTCCTTCACTTTTCCCTATTGGAAAGGATCAAGAAGCTGAAAATACATTACAATGAATCTTTTCAATCAGCCTGCTCTCTCCTACTTGTATAAAGGATAACAAAATATCAAGTTGCCAAAAGCCATGAAGCCTATTTTCTGCGCAGAATAATGAATCCTTAGCACAGAAGCTCTGACTGTTCCCTTACAATAGCTACATGAAATTGATCAAGCTACATGGAAAAAAGGTATAGGTTTTATTTAAAATTCTACATTTCCTCAATGCTTTTCAAAGTTTTTAAAATAGAAATAAGCTTCCAGAAACTGGTCTACTATTATCTCACAAAGTAAAACTGAAAGACTGGTGAGTATAATCTTAAGTAACACTGTGAAGTCTTCAACATAGGTTGAATGAACCATGATACTGTGCAGTTAGTACAGTCGGAATGGGCCATAGAGATTTTGGCAGTATAGGCGACCTGGACTCAGCTCCCATTCCTCTCCAGCTCCTTCTGTTTCCAATAATTTAGATATCAACAGTTAAAAGAAAGAAAACAGAACACTGAATAGCTGTTATAGTCATTAAAATAATCTGACATCACTGTATTCTTTAAAATCCAAATCTTTACAACATTCCAAGAGCTGCATTAAATTACAAATATCTTTATACATTATTTACAATTTAAAATTAGGATGCTGAGCCTGAAATCTATTTCTTAATAAAAGAAAAGGAAGACGGCATTTTCAGGCCACTATTTCTATTTAATTTTTAATTGTTAGAACTCAGAAAAGTAAGTTAACCGATTTTTAGTATTTTCTGGATTGATCTGACAGCAGGAAATGATTAATGGACCCATTCTCGGGGATGATTATGCCAGTGAACTTAATGGACCTTCTCGGTATTATGAAATTAATGGCATCAAATAAACTCTCTTTGGGATAGAGCAAAAATCAAGTACAGAGACATTGAGTTTGAAGTTGGTGAGACGTACGGCTGAGGCCTTGGTCCTAGAGCTCATGAATATGCATTAGAATTATAGTTTAGAGGAAAGCTACTGTGATGGGAGTTTATTTTTGAAAGTGAACAAATGAGTGTTCAGAATAAAATAACGATTCTATTCCTGAGAATCAACACTGCAGGGAGATAGTCCTTTGCTTCAAATCCTACAGAAATATTAATAATTTTCTATAATTTTCTACTAATTAGGAAATAAAGAATATTTGACAATTTGCATAGGTTTTGGAGATATATAAGACTAGTCACTTTGCAATGCTAACAATAGCTTTTTCTTATCTGCCATGGATTTTTAATGATCATATATATTAATTAAAATCATGCACTGATACCTAAAAATATAAATAATTAGAAACTGCTTTCCATTATAGTTTCAAGTTTCTAGAAGGATGACTATGGTATGACAGTATGTTACCAAAATCTCTTTATAGATGATATTGTTAACATTTTTATTTTACAATGATTGCAAGTATCTCTTAGATCACATTTTCACTACTATTAATAGGTTCTTAAGATGCATTTTATTAAGTTTCAGATTGTGTTCTTATCATGGACACATTTGTTCACATGTACTGCTTAATGCTTTAGTGTATGCACCCATGTACTACTTACTAGTTTGTACAGACTTAGTATAAACAGGGAAAACCATTATAATTCTAAATGCAAAATCTTAAAATTCCACAGTTCAATTTTTTTCCAAGATATTACTTATTTAATAAACATATACTATATATGTAATACATACGTAATGAATATATACTATATGTGAATACATATTAAATACTGATTTAAGAAATATATACTAAAACATATTAAATAAATATATAAGCACTATTCTAAATGTTTTAAAAGCATTAACTTATTTAATCTGCACAACAATCCCCTTAGATAATGTTACCCCATTTCTCTGATGAGAAACTGAAACACAGAGAAGTTACCCTGAGTTATTTAACTAGCAAGTGGTGAGCTGGGCTTTTATATTTCTGCAGGCTGAAATCCAGAGTCTACAATCATTGTTACGACACTACGTTTCTCAAATCACCACTAAGTAGCTTATCTTATAGATTTGGCTTCTATAATTCTCTTAGTTGTAGAATGAGTGTTTCAGACTATTTCAGGAATAGCAGTGCCACAAAAGACCTCCTTGTATCTCCTTAAATCAATCCATCTCTTTCTTCCAAATAGGTTTTCATTATACTGACTTCAACATCAGAGAGTAGTTAACTGTTTTTTAACTTTATATATGGCTCTACCATATCTATCTACCTATTATCTATCTATTTGTATCTGGATGTAGCAGCATTGTCTTCATTTTTATTCCTATTCCAATACATGAATATATCTATTCCAATATGTGAACACACCACGTTAAAAAAAAAAATCCTTGCTTCTATTGATGGATATTTGGGTTATTTCCAAATATTTTGGAAAATACACACACAACAACTAATGTTGATATGAACTATGTTGGCTTCCTAGGGCTACTGTAACAAAGTCCCCCAAAACTGAGTGGCTTGAAACAGAAATGTATTATCACACAGTTCTGGAGCCATCACTAGGGCCACGCTCCTTCTGAAACCTCTAGGGGGATCCTTCCTTGCTTCTGATAGTTTGTGGGCAATCTTTGGCATTCCCTGGCTTGTAGATGTGTCATTCCAGTTACATGACCATCTCCTCCCTGTGTGTATGCATGTCTGTCTCTGTGTCCAAATTTCTCCTTCTTATAAGAACACCAGTCATATTGGATTGGGCCCACTCTACTGACATCACTTTAACTTGATTAAAGTTAAGACCCTATTTCCAAATAAAGTCACATTCTGAGGTACTGGGGGTTAGGAGTTTAACTTCTTATTTTTTTAAGGAGATATAATTCAACCCATAAAAAATTCTTGTACATGTCCCATGTCTTTTTATCTAGCTAGCTAGGTAGCTGTATTTAGGAATCCTGGTTTCAAATCCATCACAATGCTACATAGAAATACATATTTTTTAAAAATGTTGACTTGAGGTCCAGAAACCTTGCTAAATTCACTTATTAATCTAATAATTTTTCTGTAGATGCTTTTGTCCTGTCTTCATATATTACCATGTCATCTTTTTTTTTTTTTTCTAAACCCTTGACATTTGTTTTTCTTCATTTTATTCATCGGATATATCCTCCAGTACAATGCTGGATAGAAGTGGATATAATGGTGTCCTTACCTTATTTCTGTTCTTCTGTGGTAAGTGTTAAGCATTTAATCATTAAGTATAATGTCAGAAATACTTTGTCAGACTGGGAAAATCTTTCCTATTACTAGTTTAAGAGTTTTACTTTTTTAATTATGAAGAAATGTTGAATTTTATCAAATTCTTTTTGTGTATTTACTGAGATGAACATTTCATTTCTTCTTTTATTTTGCTTATATGGTAAGTTACATTGGTTTAATTTTTGAATCTTGCATCATTGAAATAAACACAACTAGATCATTATGCATTATTCAATTTTATATCATAGAATCTCATTTGTTAATGATTTGGGTAATATTTTTGCATTTATGTAATGAGAAAGAGTGGTCTGTAATTATCTTTTCTTGTCATGTCCCTGTCATATTTTGATTAGATGTGATTTTAAAGAAACATTTTATAGTCCACTCTCTAAGTGATTTATATTAAAAAACATTTATCATAGACCTGAAGTCATAAAATACTTTTCAATATTACAGGCCTTCAGGTTGTGAAAACCAGTCATCTATAGAATTTTGCGAAGACTGACATCATTCCAGAAAGCTATGGTCTTTCACAATTTCATGGCCCTTGAGTCACCAACTGAATAATAAGTGGCATCACTATCTGTTCCTTTCTACCCCTTACTATGCTTTATGTATCTCCTAAGCACTTATCACTAACTAATATATTATATGTGTATTTGTTTGGATATTTATCAGTCTATTTTCATCCACTGGAATATACGCTGCATGAATTAGGGTCTTCCGTTTATGCCAGTGCTTTATACAGTGTCTGGCACATGCTAAATACTTAATGAATGTTTGCTGAATAGATGAATACATGTATCTCATACTACATGCTCTAGCTTGTCTATATGAATGTATATTGTGTCAAGTTTATAAAGTGTATGCGAAATTAATTTGCTTACTTGATTGCTTTTTTCCAGTCATGGAAAACAAATATCTTTGATGAACAAAATACAAGGGCTATACAAAATGGCATTTTGAGTTAAAAGCCAATCTCTTCATTATCTTTACCATGGAATGGCCTTCTGCTCCCTTCCTGTACAAGGACACAACCCTGTCAGACATGTGTCCTTATGTCAAAACTCTAGATGACAGAACAAAACAAAGAATCACCAGTCAACAGTATATAAAATGGAGCTTACAAATATGTGTGAATAAGAATTTGAATAAATAAAGCAGTCTTCTTTTGAGAATCTTATTGTGACATTTTTATTCTTTACTGTTCTAAGTAATATTATAACTCAACATGGTTGCTGAGGACTTTTTAAATTATCAAAAGCAATGCCGGAAAAAAAAAACAATGTCTGCAGGAGGCTTTACATTACGTAATAAGCCAAAAGAATACATGGGCTTCTGTACTTTTTTTTTTTTTTTTTGCTTTTTGCCAGAAGAACAAAGAATAGTTATAGATGAGCTCAGGTAAAAATGCATGATATTAATGAGGCTCTGAGTAGTTCAGTGAGCTTTGCTCTTTTCCTTGCTAAGCATGCCTCCTTTCCCTTCAACTCTGCCTTCTCAGCTCCGGAATGTGAATGTCTCCTATCTTTGTTGGTCATTAGATCAATTAAAGGGAAGTATAAATGCTTCCATTCAAAGGTCTAAGGCTACAGCACAGTGGTGTCATTTTTTTTTATATAATAGAACATAACAGTAGTTAATAATTATACAAATAAGGTAAACAGTTTATTGCGACCAAGTTAATAGCTTTTTTAGAAAAACATTTTTAAGACCACACGGCTTAAAATATTCATAAACGGCATGTACGTTTCTTAATATATGCTGAATATATCCATTTGATTATCAAATTTATTGCTTCCTTTCTTGATACCTTAGCACCTTATTTGTTTTCTTTAAAAAAACAAAACAAAACAAAAAAACAGAAAAAACTCCACAGCTCCCTGAACACATCAATGAAACGGGGGCAAAAGTAACATTTCCTTGAGGAATTCATTAAAATATTTCAGCCTGACTATAAGAGATTGACGTGCATTTATAGGAAGGTGAGGCTTTCTGAAGACAAAACACTGAGGTGTGATTGGGAGCAATGCATTTTCTTGCCTTGAAGCAAAACCTGTGACAGACTTAGAAGCAGCAGATGATTTCTACAGGCAATGTCATTGAGATTTTCTTTCACAAAGGTCATTGTGAAAAAGGCCCTTGGAGATGGAAAGAAATAACCTTACTGAAGGGAGGGAAAAAGAAATCTAATCACATCTTCATTAAATTGTTCACTTTCCCATTATGTGATATGAAGTTTTTTTTTATCACTTGGCATTATTCTGTTTGATGGTTCAACCTCAAATAATGGACATAGTTTTAGGTAATTAAAAATAATGCATAGTTGCTTTTTGGAATTCTTTTAAAAATACATTTGAATATACACATCTTTGATTTTGTTATGAACAAATACTTTAAGCCATATAAAAAAAAACCTCAAACAAGTTCAGTAGACTGTTTTTTGTTTTTTGTTTTCTCTTCAATACTTTCTTCTTTCTTAATACTTAAATATTTCTTGAATACTTTTTTTTTTCACATTCCGGAATGGAAAGGAAATCTTAGATTCATACAAAGAAGAAATATAAGGCAGTTGGCAGGTGTCTCCAAAATAACTGTGATAATGCCTTGTCTGTAAAAACAAGGTATCTATTTTTCGATCTATTGAGTTGTTGGAAAAGTCATGACGCATTTTTGCAACTAAAAACAGAAAAATTATGTCATGACTTTTCCAACAACCCAATATTTACCTATCTGTCTATCTAACTATCTATGCTTAAAAGATCCTCACTCTCAAGAACCATTTGGATACCTTAAAATAGTGTGTTATTTATGTCAACACGTAAAGAATTGAACGGAATGCCAATACAAATTTCAAAAATGTTCTTGTGATCAACTACACTGTAAATAATACACAAATGAAGAGCAGAGCGTTGAGTTTATATTATAACATTATCACTTCATTTATTGTTCTTGGCAGTTCTTATCTATTAGATCATGTATTTCCTGCAATGATTATTTGAGTCAATATTTCCATTCTTATCCGTATCAGAGATTTGGATGTTGAGGTTATGAAAAATTAGATAACTTAAGGTCACTTAACTAATAATCAGAAAAACTGAGTTTCTAATTTAAGATTACTCATAGTTAGTGTCTGGTGTTGCCTTATTCTTCTTTATACCTGATGGATTCTGAGTCTACTAAACAGATAAGGACTGTCCACAATTACCACTCAAAATTCTGTTTTTTCTAGATATAAATTGAGTTGTATTTTTCTTCTTAGTTGGAAAGTCATGGAACTTTCAGATAGCCAAATAAAATCTGCTTCAGGAAAGAACAACTGTAACGTCTTACAAGGAAAAAAACGCACATTCTAAATAGCATCAATTTTATTCTTGTCTGAAGAGAAGAATAATTACTTGCATTTGGATTGTCTTTATTTTGAGGTTACTGTCTTGAAGAAATAACTGAAGCAACACAATAAGAGCACTGCACGATAATCCCCCTGATGCTTTGGGTTTTTCAGGTCATTATTTTAAATAGAAAGAGATTAAAAAAATAAATTAAAATAAAAAAAGTCACATAGGACTCTTGGTGCCGAGTAATGAAATCCTCATATAAATCATTTCAGTTAACTATGTTTTAGAGAGCCCTTCTCTTTCAGTTTGACTTTTTCTAGAACTTATATTAAAGACTAAAGGTGAACAATAAAGTTTCTCAGAACTGAATAAGGCAGAGCCTTTGAAAGGATGGTGCAGCTCAGAGCTCAGCTTGTCTTAACCCTTCCTCAGGTCCTCTGGGTTTAACAGGACTTGCCAAAGACATGAGCTACAGTTCGAAAATGTCAGGTATGATCTTATAAATACTTCCTGTCTTCACAGCAAATTTTTAGTGCATTACCATACATCTCTTGTTTTTCACTTTCTAAGGAATTCAAATCAGATGTCTATATTACTCAGAATTTATTCTCAGTGTTACTGTTACATGTGGTCTTATACTTGCCATTTTCTTATCTTTTCCTGAGTTACCCTTAGAGATGTTCCAAAACTCTAAATTCCAGTTTTACATAATTTAAACGCATTGAAATCCATCAATGATGAAATTTTTGTTGGCAGACATTTAAAACATGCTATTACTAAGCTGGCCAAGTGGTGCATTGGTTAAGAATTCGCTTGGGACACCAGCTCTGAGCAGCAGGGGCCCAGTTTGGATCCCACATGAGGGGCAGTGACACTGCACCCTCTACAGCTAAGATGGTGAACAACAGCTCCACCTGGAGCTGGGCTGCCCTGAGTCACCGGCGATGGTGTAGGCTGCAGCGGAGCTGGCCGGCAGTGGGCGTGAGCTTTCGTGAGCTGCCGTGAGCCACCGTGAGTGGCCATCCAATGGCCGGCAAGCGACTGCCTCATCCCAGAAGAGCACAATGATAATACCAACATGGGCCAGTGAAGTAACGTCCTCCACAACTAGACTGAAGAACAAAAGGACAGCAACTTGTCTGTTCCCCTCCCCCTATTCCCCAATAAAATCTTAAAAAAGAAAAAGAAAAGAAAAGAAAACATGCTACTACTGCTTACTCATATCTGTATGTGAAGTGGTAGAATAAATGATCACAGGGACTGATTTTAGAGTCAAATTTCCTG
Organism: Hipposideros armiger; assembly: GCF_001890085.2. Classification (NCBI taxonomy): domain Eukaryota; kingdom Metazoa; phylum Chordata; class Mammalia; order Chiroptera; family Hipposideridae; genus Hipposideros; species Hipposideros armiger. The sequence continues at coordinate 867,134 of NW_017731613.1, read as the reverse complement.
GGTGCCAACTCTTCAATTACATGTGACCATAGGGTAACTTCTTTTACTATTACTTGGAGTTTGTGGTGAAAATTAAATGAATAATACATGCAAAATATTTGGAAGTAATTAGCATTATTAAGCACTAAATAATACTATTAATAACACTAAGGGGATCTGAGTGTATAGACCCATGTATAGAACCTTACACTTCCTTCTAATAAACTTTAAAAGGCACTGCATACTACTATGTTCCTGATGCTGGTAGGGGTTATGCGGACAAAAATAAAGTAAAAGATTCTGATCTTATGGATCTTAAAATTTAGTGAAGGTAAGGTGGTAAGGAGGGAACAATGGAGTTCTAGTTTTGCCACAAAGAATGTAAGTATACTAGATACCAGAAAGAAAAAAAAGGTAAATAAACTAGGGCAAGTCATTAGAAAAGATTTTTCAAAGAAGACAGGATACAAATTGTGCCTTCAAGAAAAGGCTTATGATGTTTTCCATAAGCTTAAATGAAAATTGAATTTCATTCACAAATAAATCTGCATTCATTTTATTATTAATATGCTCAAGAAACTCTGAGGAAATGTGTCACAGGACAAATTTATATCGTATTTATCCTGTTGTTGTATTTGAAAGTTTGTTCCCTGAATAGGGTACTTCCTTTGATATCCTTTAATGAACTTTTAGAGATAATGTATAGTCAAAAAAGGTTTAATTAGTATTCTGGTGTTTTATTTTGCTCCTCTATCTTGAAACCCACCGAAATCAACAAAACTAAAAAATATAGACATATAATATATACAATACATTATATATACCATAATTAAATAAGAGAAATAAGGAACTTGCTTTATATCCCAAATAATATTAGTTTTTGTTTTTGTTTTTAAATCTGGTGAAATTTGGATTTCAGTCTGGGAGAACACTAAAAGTTAACCTTGATCCAGTTAGAATTTTCCCTAAAAGTAAGCATCATCATTATGAAATGTCCAATGCATGAGCACATGTTTTTCAAGTTTCCCAATCTAAAAGAATCATGGAACATAGAAAAAGTATGAAATGCTTCATAGATGGAACCCCATGTATGAATAAGTTTCAATTTGAAAACATTGAACTTTGTACATGAAGCTCTTGCAAGTGGAGTTAGTAAGTTGAAATAAAGGCTGTGCATTTTGAAATATATTCTCCAAGAGGAGACTCCCCTGACTTGCTGCTCTTTATTTGGTCTTAGGTACAGAAATGCACAACCTGTAGGTACCTCTATGTACCTTGGGATTCTTTGGAGTTGTTGGGGCCATAAATGTTGCCTGGAAAATGGCAGGCGTTCAATGCATGTATGTTAAATTGACCGTTTTTAGCATGGTAAAGACTAACATTTATTAACCCCAGTTTTTCTCATATGAAAACCTGGTATTACGTAACAACTGCCATCTTACTTCAGAGGGATAATCTGAGTAGCAAATGAAGTAACAATGGGAATTTATTACTATAAAATCTTATTCAAAGGGGTTGTTATTTCTAACATTGTTTTCCTCTCTCAGCATATTTTATTTTCTAGGAGAACAAGGTTGACATGTAAATAAGCACATGATGTTTACATGAGTCAGAAGTCCGAACCCCATCTCTCCTGCTGTATCCATTGTATTTGAGAAATTGGTCTCTGAACCTTTACAGCATTTCTCCTTCCATATAGCTCTCTAGATTCCTTTCTCTTTTCTGAAATGATATTGATTTTAGGTCTTCCAGGTAATGGAGTAAAAGGACTTTGGAGAGGGCTGGGGTGTAAGTGGCTATCTGTGATGGTTAATTTTATGTGTCAACTTGACTGGGACCCGGAGAGCCATGATACTGGGCTAAACATTATTTCTGGGTGTCTGTGAAGGTATTTCCAGATGACATTAGTATTTGAATCACTGGACTGAGTAAAGCAGATTGTCCCCCTTGATATGGATGGGTCTCATCCAATCCATTGAAAGCCTGCATAGAACAAAAAGGTGGAGGAAGGGAGAATTCGCTCTCAGCCTGACTGCTTGAGCTGTGCCCTCAGTTTTCTCCTGCCCTCTGACTGGGACATATGCCATCTGCAACGCTGGTTCTTAGGTCTTTGGACTTGAACTGAATTACACCACTAGCTTTCCTGGATCTTCAGCTTGCAGATGACCTGTTGTGAGGCTTTTCAGCCTCCATAATCATCACATAAGCCAATTACTTTCTATATTTATATCCATCTATATCTGTATCTATCTCTCTCTATATTTATATACTACACACACACACACACACACACACACGATGTTCTTTTTATTACTATACTGATAACTGTGGTTTATCTGCAGTTGTGTATTGAGAATACACAAATATAACATAGACATTACATATTAATAAAATTCAGTGCACAGATATAAAAATCATATAATTTCGATAAGTCTCTGGTATGGATAAATAAAACTCTAACCACGCAAGGTTCTAATCTTGACAACTTTTTAAAAATTGATAATCTGTATGCCAAACAAGTAGAAGCTGAAGCTTATTTAGAGTCAAGGTAAATTACAGCTGTTATTTCAACTGATGTATCAGTTCTATCATTCTGACAGAGAGGAGAATTCAATTAGTCTGACAAAATTTCACAAAGACATCCTGATTACTATCATCGTCCTTTTACATGTTTTCAAAATGATATCTTGTTCAAATTTCCACTGAATTTAATGATAGTAAAAGTTTATCACCCCAAAAAGAATAATTCTTGGTCAACCATTTTCTCACTAAAAATAGAAAGTCAGTTACACACTTCATTGGCACTTGCCCAGTTTTCAATTTGAAGTGCCTTTCTTTATAAGAAAGTGCCTTTGTACATATCATTTCAATTTTATGTAAGCACTTTTTCCTAAATGACAAAAAAAAAATGTAGCATTGTTCTATGACCCTGAACCAAAATATCTCTATTTAATTTCATTTCAGCTTTGTCTTCAAATATTATAGCTCTTGCATTACCTCTGTGAAAATTAGCAAAAAATATACATGACATTTCACATATTCATCTAATTGATACCGATTTAGGAAATATAAAGTCAGCAGGGCTGTTCAACCATTTGAGAATAAGGCTTACTCTCTAAGAAACTTAAAAAGTAGGAAATAAAACAAGAAATACTAGACATATATAAAGAAAATCCACCCTAAGGCATAAACAATGAAGTCAAACATGGATGACATGCTGGGACATCCACTTTCGGTCAAGGGGGCTAAGAATTTTTGGGACCTGAAAAGGGGTAATTAAGGTAGCCATGAATAAGTAAGTAATGTGAGAGTTTTTGTGTGAAATTGTTTTGAAGAATAAAGGAAAATAACAGAGGTGGGATAGTCTGCGTTAGTGTAGAAAACAGGAGCTCAGAATGCAAGGATATGTCGATTGGAGAAGGGTCCTAAAGGGTCTACTGGCACACCTGCCTTTCTGGCAAGTGGATCTCTGGTGAAGGTGTACCTATCAGGCTTGATTAGGATAACCACTCAGGTTATCTAGCACCTGCCCTTGTGATTCTACACTCCCCAAGCAAGCCACCAACTTCATATTGGCTCCCCATGCAGACATCTCTTCAGGAAAGAGAATAAGCTGAGCAACTAGCATTGGCATTTGATCCGCATGGCATTATAATCATCAGTGTAAAATCAGTGAACCTCAATGTGGCTGCGTATTAGAATCACCTGGGAAATTTGAACAACGACTGATGTCAGGATGATTCGAGACCAATAAAATTAGAATTCCCTGGAATTTGGTCTAAACTCTGAAGTTCTATAAGTGATTCTCATGACACTCAGGATTAAGAACCAGTGTCATAATTAAACTGCCAATTTGGCTTATATTAAATCAGGCTCTTATCTCTTTGGTTGTTGTGTGCCATCTTCTCATTATCAAATTCTATGTGAATTGGCAAAATTGCTATTTTGGATTTGCAAAGTTGAAGTCCCATCTCTAGACCTTTTGCTTCCTGAAGTATGGTTTTCAGAACAAGCAGCATTGGCGTTATCTGGAAGCTTTCTGGAAACTCAGAACCTTAGGGCAGTCCCAAGACCTACTGATTCAAAATCTATATTTTAACAAGATACTTAGCTTATTATTTTCCCATTAAAGTTTGAGAAGCACTGCACTTTCATATTTCTCAAAATACGATTCATAAGATGCTGAATGAGGCTACAAATGTACATTCCTGGGCCCCACAGACTGAACACAATGACTATGCAGCTAGGCACTTACCACCGTGACTACTTTGTCACTTTCTCTTTCATCATCAATAAATATTTCAAATAATTCTGAGAGACACAGATAATGTGGTCATGAATTGTTTACAAAATATGAATTATTTTAAAATTAATCATCTAGTCCAAAAATATTAGAAGAGTGGTAATTCTCTCTTTGATAAATCTATGGTGTTATTTAGTCACTTAGAAACCAGCATGGCAATCAAAACAGTTACTAAAAGGAAACAGGAAAAATATTTTGAAAAATATATTTTACATTAAAAATGTTTGTCATTGAGTTATGCTTATTCATATAGGTGGTAGAGGCTCTATTTAGAAGAAAATAAACCATGTAGCGTTCCGATGGAATTGGCCATTCTACCACAGCATTCTGAATAATGTATGAGGGATCCAAGGAACATTAATTTGAATGAAAGAATATTCTGAATAACTTTCACTTTTTAATTTCCATCAAAATTGAAAACAATATTACTGCTAAATCATTCATTCATTTTTGTTTACATTCTGAAGGTTGCATGGCTGGGAGTCTCTCCCAGGAAAAGGATAAAGTACTTTAGAAATGAAATTACCCAGTGCACGTTCATTTTTCTTTCTTCTTTGGTAGAAAACAAGTCCCTACATGCTTATGTTCTTACAAAGCAAAAGGATAAAAGATCCATCATTTCGGGGAGAAGTTAAAGGTGGAAAACACCTTGCCGTCAATAAGAGTCCATGACCCTGACCCATGAAGTGCTTCAGAAAGGAAGAGCTTCAATTAGAGAATGATTCCCCCAGATACAATTGCTTGACAACAGAATAATTACGTTTAGGATACCATGTAATGACCTTTTTTTCCAGGAGAGTTCCCACCTTAAATCATATCTGTAATGATTTTGCTTTCATGAATGACAAGATGCAGATATGAGGAGGGGTCACTGTCATTATTTGCTAATAGTATCAAAATAAGGATGATTCTCTCCACCTCATACATTCCAGCAACCTCCTTCTTTGAGTAGGATGTGAGCATCTAACTGAATATTTCTATGTGAATTCAGGAAGCAAAGACAAAGCAGCTGACATTCTTCCCAAGTATCTCTGCTTCTGAATGTGCTATCTTTGCAGATTTTCAATGTATCTCTCCAGTAAAAGTTAAGGAATGTGAGATAGAGAAACTGTAAATAGCAAAATATCCTACTTCAATTCCTTACCAGTAATTTAGAGAACTGGATATTGGAATCACAGTTATCTCAAATGATTATTTTGTAAATATTACAAGATACCTTACATTAACAAAATGTATGGGCTTTTTAATAATCAGATATCTAAACCCAATAATCTGGGTCATTAAAACCAGAAGGGCATCTGACTATACTTGTTCTTCCCAAATCCCACTGAAATCTTAAAATGGAAAAAAAAAGTGCGAATTAATCCAGCATTGTAATGGTGGTTAACAGGAAAGGGTGCCATCAAACCAAATTTCCAGAAGATAACATATATATGATATAAGATTAGTGGGAAAACCATGCACAATTTAAGAACTCACAATACTATAAAAACAGAACTTCCAAAAACTGAGCTTTCTCAGAAGACCCTATTAACAAACATAAGACTTGAAACAGCAGAAACTGGGAGCAAAGCTGAAGGGTGGGCAGTCAGTGAGCTCATTAATAAAAAGGCTATACAAACCTGTTTAATTCCTCTGCTCTCAGAATTGCTGACTCTGTAGTTTGATCCAACTAAAGATGAAAGAACAGCCCTCTAAAGTAAACAATGCACCACTAGAGATTCATACTGTGGGTGCTAGGACTGAAGACAAAAATAGAGTCATGGTGTAGGCAACTTCCAGATCCTTGGAATTCAACTACATGGGCCTTGGAATTCAATTATTCATGGCATATAACATGTGAGTCCATTTGACCAAACATATGCCCAACCCAACCCATGATAGCCAGGGATCCTGTAATCAGATTCTAGATTAATTGTCTTTGAGGGCCATTAGAGATAAATAAACCCAGTCTAGCAATAGTACAGATCAATCTAGACTCTATCCTTTATAATATCAATGACCAATCATGTTTAATTAGAATCATCAAAAATTAATCATGATCATTATTTTTAAAGATTCAAGAACAAAGTTGAGTAAAATAATGGTTACGGTTGGAGGGAAAAAAAATACAGAAAAAGAGCAAAACAAAAAGATTAACCTAGGGATCCGGAAAGTTGAAATAAGTTCTCTCAGGGGCCGGCTCAGTGGTGTGTTGGTTAAGAACTGGCTTGGGACGCCAGAGGGCTCCGGTTCGGATCCCACATATGAAGGCCAGTGACACTGCCCTCTACAGCTAAGATGCTGAACAACAGGTCAACCTGGAGCTGGGTAGCCATGAGTCACCAGCGATGGCATAGGTTGCAACCTCTGCCACAGTGGGTTGCCATGAGCTACCGTGTGTAGCCAGCAGCCAGCGTGAGCAGCCGTCCAGAAGCCAGCGACTGATCTGCCTCGCCCGGGAAGAGCGCAATGATGATGCCAACTTGGGCCAGTGAAGCGACATCCTCCACAACTAGACTGAAGAACAGAAGGACAGCAACTGGTCTGTTCCCCTTCCCCCAATTCCCTAGCGCTGTTCCCATCCCCCCAATTCGCCAATTAAAAAAAAAAAAAAAAGAAGTTCTCTCAGAACACAATGCAAATGGAAAGAAAAAGAAAATTATGAAAGAAAAGCTTTGATGTATGGAGGATCAATTTAAGAGATCTAATAGCTAGCAAAATAGTTATTCCAGATGGAGGTAACAGAGCTAATGAGAAGGAAGGAATACTCAAATAAAAATAAAGGCTAATATTATAAAAAAGAAAGAAAAGAAATTAATAAAGAAAGACAACACCTGGACATAACAAAATTAAATTAAGAATCAAATAAATAAAATAATCATAAAACCATATAAGAATGAAAAACAATGTTATTTTCACAGGTGAAAGAATCACACTTATATCAGACTTTTAACCTAAAACATGAAATTTTAGGAAAAACAGTGCAATGTTTATAAGGCACAAAGAGAAACAAATGCAAACAGCAACTCTTATACCAGTTAAATCAGTATTTTGAATTCATCTTCACAATGTATTTAAAAACCTAAAAATGTTAAGATTATGGGCCTTTAAAATTTCTTCTTGGTGATGTTTGAGAAAATAACAAAACAAAACAAAACAAAGATCCAAAGTATGAGAATATAAAAGCTAAGAAAAAGGGAAGCCATGAGCTCAGGAAAATGTGTCTTGAATTCCAAATAACTGGTTACATTGTAACTGTGAAGTATACTGCTTTTATAACATAAAGATTCATGAAAGAGCTTTATGGAAAAACACAATATATCATATTGAAACTAAAATTGTAAACAATTATTACAAAATCTGAAAGATAGAGTAGAAAAAGAAATAGGGAAAAATTTTGCTAAATAATTCTCTTTCACCAGAGACATTATAGATATCGATTGGATATTTTCATTGATAGCAAAAGGTATGTTTAAATATATTGTTAAAAATAAATGACAGGCCCAAAATGGTATCATCTGCCCCCCACAAAAGCAAACCAAGACTTAACTACAACTTCACCTCTCCCAGGAAATATAACTTTTAGAGTCAACCTGAAATTAACAATAGTGAGGTAATCTAGATAATAAAACCTTTGCCTTTTCTTTCCCCCCCAAAAGAGGATGACATTGGCCTGAAACAATTCATTCTTTTCTTTTGCTAATGACTTCCTGCCCATAAAATCCTTCCTTCTATTTTGTACAATCCCTGAGAGTATCTGTCTCCTTGCTCACTGGGATAATGACCAATTCACAAATCACTTATTAAAGCCAGTTAGATCTTTAAATTTACTCAGTTGAAGTTTTGTTCTTTAACAGTATCTATTAAAAACTCACAAGTAATTTTTACTAGTAGAGAAATAAAATAGAATAAGATAGCAGAAATGAATAACCAAAAATATAGCCGTGATTAATTTGTAGGTTGGGGAAACTATATACCAAATCCAAAAACAAAATACAAAGTAACACATAAATTATACATATGTAAATAAGGAAATATAAAATATAGAAAAATATTAATTGAAAGAAAGCAGAGTTAATTATATTCATATGAAACTTAGGATTCAAATAATTAAAGCGTTCTAAGATGATTAGTAACCACAGCCTTTATACAGCAAACAATCTAGTTTTAAAATATAAAAACTAAAACCTGTTAGTATAGATGAAAATTAACAAAACAATGAGCATATTGAATTTAACTCTACTATCTTAGGTGTCAGAATATAAAGGCAAAACCCATTTAGGGTACAAAGGATTTGAAAACAAAATAAATGCTGATTTTGTATGTGTGTGTGTATCTATATATATGTGTGTATTATATATAGTGTATATATAATATATATGTATGTATTATATATGATGTATATATAGTACACTATATACTATATATGCATATATATTATATATGCATAAAATGTATACATTATATAGAACATATATACATGTTATATATTACATATATATTACATATATAATACATGTATATATGTTATTATATAGTAACATTATATATTAAATATATAAAATATATAGTATATTCAAAGAACAGAAAAAAGTGGCAAAATAAGGCAATTTTATTAATTTTTTTTTTTTTTTTTACTAACTCTGAAGATTCATTCTGTGGGATCTAGGTCTTTCCTGTCCTTGGATAAAATCTCAGGCAGATCCCATCTCTCATTTGCTCACTTTTAGATAACATAAGGTCTTTCTGTGTGCTATTGATGGAAACATTTCACAGGGAAAAGGGACATAGTTACCTCTTCACTATTGCCCTCACCTGAAGCTACTATCCCTCTGCCCTATACCAATTCACCAGACTGTCAAATGCTCTTTGAAGTTTGAAATCTGGTGGGGAGAAGTAAGAAACAGAATAACTTCCTAAACTGAAAGAGTTCTAAGCTGGAGCCATTATTCTGTTAGCTCAGTATGTGTTAAATGCTGACTTTCACTCCTCAGTGCTTTGTGGGTTCCATGAAGAATACTCATTGTTTTGAATCTCTCACTGAAATCTTTGATGAACTTTGCAGCTGGCTGCTTATGATGACCCCCACCACCACCACCATTCACACACACACACACACACACATACACACATTTCAGATGTTGGTTCTCAACAATCTAAGCCCATCCAAGAAGCTCTGTTGGAATGCCACCACATATCCAGGTTGCACTCCTCGGAATACTCCCAATAAGACAACCCTGGGCAACTCGGTAAATAAATACACCCACAGTAAACAAGTCTCTAGTTAATCTTTGAGAAAGCCATTATTCTCCAAATCACAGTCTTCCACTGGGTTGCCTCAAGCAACTTCCATTTCTTGCCCTTTGGTCCTCCCAGGCTTGTCAGGCTCTAATCAACATTATGTCGCTCAAGCCTCCACAGAAAACATCACGTTTTCTGAATGGTCTCTGAAACATCCTTCAATCTACATGAGGTTCAAGGAGAAACACCTCCCTCCTCTCCTTATGCTATATTTGGGAATTTGGCACAGCATTCTAACAACTTTTTACGAAGAACTTTTCTCTACACCCTCCAATTCCCTTTCATCCTTTCTATCCTTTTTTATAGGTATCTTTTACAGGTTAGTCAGAAGTTGAAAACCTCCTTTGCAAGGCACATGTGGTATAACACCTTTATAACACAGGAGAAGTTGAAGTTGTCACCTATTGTTTGCTACTCTGTCATATTGGCCTCACTAGAAACTTAGACTAACATCCCATTTGCCATCCTGTTACACAGTGAGTTGGAATTGGGGGCAACAGGTCTACCTTCCCAGATGATAATTTTCCACTGTCTATTATAGATCAGATATCAGCAATGAAGATGTGAAATTCTCCAGCTCAGGTCATGGACATGGTTTTCTATGAGAATCAAGGCAATCTAGGACTCAATGATGGCATAAGACACTCTTGAAGAAGAAATGGTTGAGCATTTGGAGAATTAGCAGTGGCTGAGAAATATGTGACACTGGGGAAATCTCGTTTGTCTCCATCACTTCAGGTGATAAATAGGAAGATCAAAAGCTATTTGAACAGACAGATCAAGCCCACTTCAAAGCCTTAAAATGTTTCTTGGATGAGTTCTTAAATAAGTTATGGTTCTCTCTGTTCAAAGTTGGAGGATACAAATGGCTTCACTCCATGAGTATCTCCCTGGTTTTGAGGACATTACATGATGATTTTGGATTTCTGAATGGGGACACAAATTTGAAAATTAACCTAGACAGTTATTTCCCCAAAATTGTAGAAGTCATATCCAAATGGAAAATGGGTGCCTGCTGCTTCTAGCAAAATGCTCTGCCCACACAGGCAGCTGAATTTGAAGACAATCCAAATAGGAAGTACTGGGATTTGTGTTCATAGACCTTTGTGTTGAACTAGGGAATATGCAGTGCTGAACACTTCACCTTTTAGGCCCAATTTATCCCGCCCAAGATCAGAAGGCACAAATGGGTCTCACTTTTCACTGTGTGAGTTTCTGTACCTCAATTAGGGGGCTTTCCAGAACCTCTTGGTGTGGAAAATGCTCCACCTAGTGGGAGTTCAGAAATCCAGAACTTTCCATTCCTCAACAAGAGAGACACTCGAGACATGCCTTAGCTACCCTTTATCTCCGTATAGTGTGAGTGATGGAGATTATAATCTAAAAACCAGTATGCAGCCAGCCTCAGGGACAGATTTCAGGAATAATACCTCTCAGTATTAATATAGAAGTTAGGCTACTTAACCAATGGCACCAAGTCAGATTGACTACTCTTCAATTGGAACTGCAGGGTAAAAGCAGAATGGGTGACTATTAGAAGCCCATGCCATATTAGGGTGGTGCAGACTTTACCTGCATGAAGTGAGACATGAGAGTGGGTCGCATTCATTAACCAAATATTGAGTAAGTGCACTGCTCTAAGACCTGAGGATATTGTAGTGTAGTTTATATTCCATTGAAGGGAGACAGGTAATAAGCAAATATATTAAACAACAAATATGGAGATAATAAAGAAATATGCAGTGTTCTGAGTGGCACTTAAGAGCAATGAAGAAAATTAAATTGGGGTAAGAGAATGCACAGGGGTTATTTTTATTTGGTTGGCCAAAGGACCCCTGAATAAAGATACATATTAACAGAGACCTGAAAGTAATGATAGAGCAAGTCATCCACATGTCTGGGGAAAGCATAGCAGAGAGGGGATAGGAGACGCAAAACACCTGTGAAGAGGCTGCAATTGGCACGCTTTGGAGGGCAAGGAGGCTAGTGTAAGTAGAGCAGTTAGCAAATGAAGAAAAGTATTAATAGTACGAGTAGTTTAGAGGGGTTGTTGAGGGCCAGGTGGTTTAAGGTGTTCTAGGCCTTGGAAAGCACTCTGAATTTTATTTTGAGTGAGACGAAGGTTTTGAACAGTGAGAGTGATATGACATGAGTAATTTTCAAAAGGATTATTCCCATCTCCCAGTTATTTTTAAAAGTGTACATCTCGAGTTGTTTTGTTTTGTTTTGGGCTAGTATAAGTTCTTAAAGCATCTATCTCTTTAAAGGCTTTCCTGCCTTCTTCCTATTTTATGTGTTACTCCAGTTCAGAGTTTTCTTGTGAACACCAAGGCTGGAGCTTGACTGAAGGCCCTCCACAGTGATTACAGAACGGGGACTGCTCTTCAATGTGAATCTGCTCATGTTTGTTGTTTGTTTGTTTGTTTATTTATTTATTTTAAATATTAATTATCAATGAAGACCTTTCAAGAATGATTATAGACATGGAGTTTTTCTACCATGTGTTCTTTGGAGTGAATAAAGGTTAGCTCTCTGGTTGACATCTTCCCTACATTCATTATATTTATATAGTTTCCCCCCCATGTGAATTCTCTGGTGTCTATGTATATTCACACTCTGGATGATGCCTTATCCACATTCATTCATAGGGTTTCTCGCCAGTGTCAAGTTTCTGATGTTGTCTAAGCTTTGTCACAGAGATTTGTCATGGTTTTTCTCCAGTATGAATTCACTATGTCGCTTGAGGGATGAATGGTCACCGAAGTCCCTACCACAATGATGACAGACATTGGCTTTCTCTCTTATACGGGTTTTTACCGGGAGAGAGAATTCTCTTGGGAAACACCAGGTAATTCATACTGGAGGAGCAATTGAGTAAAGTAAACATTGAAAATCCATTACTGATAGAGTAACACCTGTAAAAGATGTGAGGCTTCGCCATTATAAAACACTCTGTGTCATGATGAAGGGGATGTCGTTGAGATCACTCATTCTTTAGCCAACATGAAAAATCTCACAGAGAATATATCGATTCTAAAATAAAAATGGGAAAAGTGCAGTTGGAATTCACATCAGAATATTCACACTGGAAAGCTAATAAAAAACGCTTAGCACCCCGATGAGCAAAAAATTCAAGCTTTGCTAAATGACCCGTTAATAATTTTTAAAAGTAGGATAAAAATGTGGTTCTCTTGCAAAACTTGAATCCAGAATTTGGTAACAAGTAATAAATAACTAGATAAATCCTCTTCAATATATTTGTACTTGTGATTAATATTAAGCAAATGTTTAAAAAAAAAACTTTTAAAAAATGTATCTTAAAATTTGCTTTCAGTTTCTAAAACTTCGCTTTCCTAATTATCTACTTTAACCATAAAGAAGAAATGTACTGACTATCCACTATGAAAGAAAAAATCAGTCTAATATGGTTTTATTGAAATCATCTAGGATTATAGACTCATACATTATCTATCTTTGCTTTTCAGAACCAGTCATGATATTTTCATTCTACTTTGTAGACTTGTAATTTTAAGACATAATCCTATTTTTATTGTCAGTTCTATATCACATTTCCAATTTGAGATTTTTTATTTTCATAGATTTGTTTGCTTACATTGCAAGTAAGGTACATGGATGGTACATTTCCTAATCTCCCAAATAAAAGTCCAGTTGACTAAATTTAGAATTTTCAAATCCAGTGTTTTCCCTCAAACTCTGTAAAACGGAGAAATAACAATTTCCTCAACAAATAAAATTATAAGGGAAAAAGAATGGGAGAAGACATTTGCAGACTAAATGACACTTTAGAGACTTAAGCAACCAAACAATTTGTGAATGTATTTGGGATCCTGATTTTAATAAACCAAAAGTAAATATGTAAAATTGGAGAAGATTTATGCACTGATTGGTTAGGAGTGATATTACAGAACTTTCATTTTTTAGGTATGGTAATAGTTTGCAGTTATGTTTTTTTTTAAAGTCCTTATATTTAGGGATATGGATTGACATACTTACGAAGGAAGTGACGCAATGTCTTGGAATTGATTCCAAGACTGGAGTTGGGGGAGTGGGTGGAGATACAGATGAAACCAGATTGGCAAGAGTTGATAAATGTTGAGGTGAAGAATGGATACACAGGGGTTTATTATATGAGTTTCCCTACTTTTGTATATATTTGGAAATTTCCATAATAGAACAAGAACGAAATAAAGGCTAGTTATTTTTTATTATTTTCTATAGTTGCAGAAGAAAAGATCTAAGAATACAGTTGCCCTGGCAGAAAAAGTGTTATTTATTCACTATTTCTTGCTGGAATGCTTGTTGGATCCCTTTTGCTTCAATTTCAGGATTTTTAATATATCCATTTAAAATTAATTGTATAAATTACATTTTAATGTAATTAATATATCCTTTTAAAATTATTTGTATAAAGTTTGTTAATTAACAAATTATCTTTATTTATGAAATGTTATTATATTAGATTTTAATATTGTTTTTAATATGTTCTGATTTTTTCAGCAATTCTATGTTGTTTTCCACATCACATCTTCCTCTGCTGTTAAAAGTTTGTTATTATCTGCATTTTAAGATCTACAGCACTTGTTCAGTTTTCTGTTGTACAGCTTTCTGCTCTTAATTGGTTATAGGACGTTTAAAAATTCTTCCGTAACTTCATAGCCTTACTTTTTTATATTACTGATTTCTCTTCACACTTCTGTTTGCCTCTTAGACAGCTCCATTTTAATCATCTCTTTTCTTTTGCCTTTTATCTCTCGCCTGATATAGTCTATGTTTTCTTACTTTGTCAAAGGACAAAGCAAATAGAATCTGAAATTTCTTGCTGCATATACAAAATATTTTTTAAGAATATGTTTCTGGATATTTATAGCAGTTTTATTCATAACTGCCAACACTTGAAAGCAACCAAGAATATCCTTCAGTAGGTAAACGGATAAAGTGCAGTATATACAGCCAGACAATGGAATATTATTCAGCACTAAAAATAAACAAGCTATGAAGCCATGGAAATTCATGGAGGAAATTTAAATGCATATTATTTAGTGAATGAAGCCAATTTGAAAAGGCTACATACTATTTGATTCCAACTTCATGACATTTTGGAAAAGGCAAAACTATGGAGACAGTAAAAAGATCAGCGGTTGCCAGGAGATGCGATGCGAGGTGGGGAATAGGAGGAGGGATGAACAGGCGGAGCACAGAGACTTTCTAGGGTAGTAGAAATCCTCTGTATGATGCCATAATGATGGATACAGGTCATTATACATTTCTCCAAACCCATAGGAGGCATCCCCAAGGAGGCATCATAATGCAAACTATGGCCTTTGGGTGATACGGCTGTGTTAATGTTCACTCATTGATTGTAACAAATGCATCATTCTTGTGGAGGGTGTTGTTAACAAGGCATGGTGGGGGGGCTATGCATATGTGGAGGCAGGGGGCATATAGGAAATCTCTGTACTTTCTGCTCAATTTCACTGCTCTAGAAAGTAAACTATTTCTTAAAAACGTTTTTCCTCTGCCTCTTGAATGCTTCATGCTCCATTTTTTTATAAAATCTTTTCATAAGGCCCCTCTTTGATTTTTTTTTTACCCCAAAGGTGGCCACACTATCTATGCCTGGTATTTTCCCCAAAAAAAACAGGACAAAGGGGCTCTTCTTAGGCCTCTTTATTTTACATTTGCATGCTGTTAGAGAAATTCTTTTAAAGCTCAAACTGGAGGGCTTGATGCTAATGTGTCGACATAGTGCAGATGAGGAGTGGGGCCACCAAGGCTAAAAACGATCCTAGCAGGCCATCTTCATTTCTGCCTGCTTTGCAGAAGCCTCTGGGTCTGTAGCTAGATTTGGTGAGACTTAGCTTTCTTCCAGGTACACAAATAGACTTTATTTCTTTAGACCAAACTTACTAACGTTATAGACAACAATGCCTGCCCCTCAGCACCAGGATACCACTATTCCAGATCAACAGCTCCTGGAGTCCCAACTCAATTTCACCTTATAAGTCACTGGCATGTTGAGTCAACTCACTGTAGTCATCAGCACTGCAGCTTTCTGTTCTTTTTACGTTTCTGAGTTCCCAACTCCAATGCCGCTACAATGCATGCTATTTCTGCTGATCCATGTGACTTGATAGTCGGCCTGGTCAGTCTCTCAGTTCACTCCTCCAAGCCCAGGAAGGCTTATGTCCTCCAGGATATCGATTGTATAGTTCCTAGGAGACAATCCTCTTCTGGGACAGTGATTTACAAGTGGATTCTTCTTTATTCACTGCCCATCTATGAAAATACTGATTCTAACAGAAAGCATTTTAAAAGTAGTGGCATTTTATGGTTTTATTCCCTAGTTTCCAGTTTTGTTGCAGATTTCTCCCTAATTAATATGTTCTAGATATTTTTCTTAAAATAGAAGCAGATACTCTCCCCCCAAAGTTCTCAAGCAATCATCTTTTCCAGAAAGACTGAGCAAATTTCAGATAGCAATTTAAGTGGTTCAAAAGAACAGTGAGCTTTGCCCCTCTTTTCTTAACAGCTATCCTAATGACTTGAAACTGCTTTTGGCCAATTTTCACGCAAGCGCCTTTAAACAGTAACAGTAAACAGAAACTTGCCAAAAATGTATTTTTATTATCTCAAAGAGAAGTCCCAACAGGCAACTGAACATGATGTCCAATTATTGTCAAGAAAAATGACTTAAGGACTAATATTCTAAAAGCAAAAAAATAAAAATAAAAAAGAAAAAAAATGTCTATCCGAAGGAGATGTCTTCTAACACTAAATTGCCTTGTAAACATAACATCTTATAGAAGGTTAACCCACTTAGCTACTTGCAGATGCAATTTTGCAACTTAATTAGTCTTGCAGAATTCATCAAGAAGTTATATTATTTTAAAATTAAAACTCGCATGGGTCCACTAATGGAATTTTTCTATGGTAGGTAATTGGTAATACTGCTTTGAAATTTTGCCAGGCCTCAGTTATTAGAGTAATGCTCCATGGAAAAGAATTTGGGGGCCCTTTATTTTCTCACTTGTCTAAGCGTGGTTTTATGAGAAAAATATTTACCCCAACCACTTACTCCCTCACCTAACTCTATGTGAAGGTGGTTTGATTATCTCTTCAACTACAACTTTTTGTCATTTTCATTGTAGATAATTAATTATACTATCCACTCAATTGACTATCAAAGCACATGGATTTTCTCTGGGCACCATCATAAAGAATATGACTGTTTCATGCCACAGAATTCTGTTGTTCAAATATTATCAACATGGCAGTTGTGAGAAATAAATGGAAGGTTGCCTGAAGGATAAACAGTTCATTACCTTCTCCGAATATCTAAATTTTATTCTCGCTTAAGTTAGATCATCAACAATCTGAACACTTATACCACATTCTCTCAGGTCCTCACTGAAGCACTTTCTTTGAATTATATTCTGGACGCATGACATTACTTTGCTCTGAGGAAAACAATATTAACAGTAACAATGATAATATTGATGCTGATATTATTCTCTCTTAAACTGGCTACTCCTATAATCTCCCCCTAGTACCTCTCTGACTTTATCCAGTAGGTATCAATTTCATCTTTCCATTTGCTTAGGCCAAAAAACTTTGGGTCCAACAAAAAACTCTGCTGCCTCTAATCTAAAATGATAATAATAATAATAATAATAATAATAATAATAATAATAATAATAATAATACAGATGCTGACTAGTTTTCACCACCTCTGTTGCTACCATTATGATGCAAGCTACTATTGCTCCTCACCTGTATACATCCAAGTGCCTCCTGACAGAGGAATCAGATGACCTCATTAAAATGTAAGTCAGATCATCTGCTCTAAGTCATTCTTCCGCTCAATTCTTCAGTAGCCCCCACAGCATTGAGAAGGCAACCAGGGGTTTACAGTCCTACTGGGCCTCACCTCTCATTAGCTCCCTGACCTCATCTTCTGTCACTCTCATCCTCATTCCCTTGCTTCAACCCAACTGGCCCATTGGTCATCCCTCAAACACTTAATGTACAGCTATTCTGCCCCTTCTGTCTCGCATGCCTTCCTTCAGATATATCCATGTTTTCTATCCTTCAGGAGAGGCCTCCCTCAGCTACCTTGTCTAAAATTGAGACCATCTACACTCACCATTGGCATTGTTTATCCTGATTCCTATTTTTTTCCATAGTATTTACGATCTCCTACCATATTATGCATTTTACTTAAATACTGTGATTGTTGTCTTCCTCCTGCTAGTTTTTTTTTTTGTTTTTTGTTTGTTTTTAAAGATGTTTTTTATTGGGGAATTGGGAGGATGGGAACAGTGCTGGGGAATTGGGGGAAGGGGAACAGACAAGTTGATGTCATTTTGTTCTTCAGTCTAGTTGTGGAGGACGTTGCTTCACTGGCCCAAGTTGGCACCATCATTGTGCTCTTCCCGGGCGAGGCAGATCAGTCGCCAGCTTCTGGATGGCCGCTCACGCTGGCTGCCAGCTACACACGGTAGTCCATGGCAACCCACTGCCACAGGGGCTGCAGCCTACGCCTTCGCCGGCGACTCATGGCAGCCCAGCTCCAGGTTGAGCTGTTGTTCAACATCTTAGCTGTAGAGGGCAGTGTCACTGGCCCTCATATGTGGGATCCAAACTGGGCCCTCTGGCATCCCAAGCCAGTTCTTAACCATCGCGCCACTCGGCCGGCCCCCTCCTTCTAGTTTAATTCAAGCTCTCTGCAGGCAGGATTTTGTTTTGTTGATTAGCATATCCCCAAAGTCTAGAATGGTGCCACCCATATAGCAAGCACTCAATAAGTATGTGTTGAGCAAATAATTATGAAGCATAATCACAATATTAGAGGATTACATAAAATGCCTTTTCTTATTGGCCAGGTATGGTCTTCATGGGAATTATTTATGGTCTTCATGGGAATTATTTATGCTTATAATCCTATCAACTTGGTGCTGTTTCCCCCATGGGAGGGAACAAAGGCTCTCCATAGGGAAAACTTAACTGAGGTCACACAGTTGGCAGTGGAACAGCTAAAATCCAAACCATCTTCTTTGTCCCCTAAATCTCTACTTCCTTAATCTCAGCATTGTGCTTGCTTTCATCAGAAACTCATGTGACACTGGATGTATTTTATTTATTTATTTATTTATTTATTTATTTATTTATTTATTTATTTATTTTAATTTATTTTTTTAAACAGAGGACATTGTTCACTATTTGAGAGAGGTTCTCTTTTATGTAAATCCATGGAAGAAATTTCTCTCAGGTCTCAAGAACAGACAGCTATGTTTCCCTAGATACCTGGCTCATTTTTATCTTTTGGGCACTGTGAAGTGTCTGAATGTTTGTGTTTCCATTTGGGTACTTCGTTAGGAAGCTTAGAAAGCAATTCTGAACTCAGTTTTAGCATACAATGTTGGGTCCTCATCTTAACCCTGACTTGATACTACTTTGTAAAAGTTCCCATTCCCACACACATTCAAATTTGTTTTATTATGTGGTTTATGTTTATAGGATATGGTATTTGTGTAAACTCCCCACATCTCTTTTGGGATGAGATGGAAAGGAGACAAATATATTTATTTGTAAATTAAATCAAGGAGTTATGTTCTTGTACCAAATTGCTTTAACTGCTTATGAAATTGCCTATTCCTCAATTGTCCTTTAGTGTTATGTTCTCAGCTTATATTATGGGTGAGGTGCTATTAGGAGCATCCATGAAACAAAAAAACCATGCAAGTATTACTTGCTTTTGCTTTCCAGATGCTGATATCCTCAAACGAATGTAAAGGGGGTTGGTGGAAGAGGGAAAAGAAAGGGAGAAGGCCTTTGTGGATGAAGAAGGAAAGATGAGGGAAACCAGAGAATGGCCGATGAGACCCAGAAGGGCAGAGATGAGCCCTGCCTCTGGCGGCATTACCAGGAGGCATCCAGACCCTTGAAAGCCTATGTGGAGGGTCTAGGCAAGCTAGGCCACAGGCAGTCTTCCAGAAAACCCCAGGGATCCCAGGTTAGTGCAGAAGTGGTGGACAACTGGAGGGTTTCTGCAGCCAGAGGCAGTGGAGCTTCCCTGAAGTCATGTTTAGTTGATAACCTGGAAAAGAATGACTGTGGCATTCTGCAAGACACCAAAGTTGTGGAACCATCCCAGGGATGAGTAAGGATGCAGGAAGCATTGAAGTTATTTTTTTCTACCAGCTCCCGGGACATCAGGGTCAGAAAATGAGTTGAATCAGTGAAAATCATTTTGTAAAGAGTAACATTTTTGCAGACTTGAGTTTGTGACCCTACACATATGTAAGCTGCTTCCAGTTACTTTTGGAATCAGGCACAATCCAAACTAACCAACCAATCCACTGACAAATAAATACATTAACCAATAAGAAAACATACAAATAAAGTGGTATGAATGAAAGCTAAAGAATTTGGAGTTAGAATGATATTATGTTCAAGGTTTAAAATATAATCTCTAAATGACATTCAAATGATCTTGCTATTGATACCCTGAAGGCTGAATTAAAAATCTGTTCTATCAAATTTCTCTTTCCTACAAGACAGATTACACATCTTAAAGCATAATGTGAGAAACAACCAATAATTTAATGTGAAGTACTTTATTAGTCTAAGTCTTTGGTAAATAGCTATTGCTATTATTAATTATATACTTTCAGTTCTGTACTCTGAATTTTGAAACATAACCTTCAGGCACTATTTCCCATCATTTGTTAATTTTTTAAAAAAAAACCTGGTTACAGAATAAGGGGAAATAAATAATAATAGTTTCATCACGTTCTAAGTTAATGTGCACTTTACTATTAGTCACACAAATGTTGGTCTCCTCTATGTGCAGAACAAACACATCTTGCAAACTCATTACAGCCCTTTCGAGTGCATTTCCAGCTCCACTTCCAGGATAATTCTGGGATGTTATGTCTGAAATCTGGGCCATTTCCATTAAGCAGGAGGAGCATGTTCCCAAAATGGAGGGTCACAGATAAAGTCTGCTTTTCCCACTGGGTCTTCGCTCCTTGAGCTCACATAGGGATGTGGGATTGAAAAATGCAATTACCATTCCTTTTATTGGTGCCCATAATTCTCTTAGATGAAAATGGAGGTCCATTGTCTTATATAATACTTCCAAAATACCTGATATTAATTTCCAGCTTACAAAAAGTATTGTAATAAATAGGCTTTCAGATAGAACTTATTGTGTCATTTTAAAATTTAGTTTTCTTTCATTAAATGGCTGAACTAAAAAAAATTAATTAATGTTATATAAAGGTTTTTATAAAAACATCCAAAAGCTTTAGGCCTAAACTCTCTTATTTATTTTATAGAAATTATAGAAGAGCTATTGTAGTGAAAAATGGCACTGTTGTTTGTATTTTCCATGGTATGTGCCTTTCAGAAATGCTAACATTTATAATGTCATAGTATATGCTTTTTGAGATTCAAAAATAAGTCAAAATTCACACTCAAACAAGAAAAAATAAAATTTTTCAAGTTAAGGTCAATCTGTAAACTCATAAAAGTTTCTGGTAAAATTTTCAATAATGCAGAGACTAGGAAACTTGTTCATGGTGGGTTTTCAACCCACTGTGTTTCATGCCAATTAAACTCAATTGGTGTTCTCCCTGGGCTACAGCATCAGAATCTTATGGATATTTGTTAAGAAGGAGTGTTGTAGGGCCTAATCTCAATGCATTAATTCCACCCTTAAGGTTCTTATCTAATGAGCTTCCTGATGTTCAGGAACTTCTGCACCAAATTCAATCTTTCACTAAAATCTCTACTGAAGATCCCCCCTTTCTGCAAAAACACTAATGATTTTCTTTGCACATCTTTTAGCCCATAGTAGAATCAGTAAATGCTATTAAGCCATGGCTCCATCCTATTCACCCCACTGAAGCCAGGCTGTAGAGGAAAGAACTTGAAAAACTAAGAAGAATTATGAGATGAATACTGACATGGCCTAAAAGAGAAGAAACCTAGAGTCCGACCGGGAATGAGGGATCAGCATTTTCCCGTTAACGTTGCTGACAGGAGAGAAATGTAGGAATAACATGCAGTAATGGAGGGAACTAAGATTGGAACTTCAGGCGTTTAACTCTCAGATTTATCTAAACATATCCAGTTCCTTTTGGACTCAATGTCTTCATCTGGATTGTGACACAAAGGGTTGGATTACTTGACTGTTGACATTAGTATCTTATGATTCCAACATTAAAGGAGATCATGATAACTAGATAAGTATATTAATATTATAATATGTAATATCAAAGGAAATTAGTAATCTGTTGTTAGTGCCCTACTATAGTTAACAATACCATATTGTATATTTGATAGCTGCTAAGAGATAAAATCTGAAAAGTTCTCATCACCAAAAAAAAAAAATTGTAACTATGTTAGGTGATAAATGTATTAACTAATCTTATTATGGTAAACATTTCACAATATATGCACATATTATATCAAATCATTATGTTGTATACCTCAAACTTATACAATGTTATATATCAATTATATCTCAGTAAAGTGGGGGGATAATGCTGTTTTTTTTTCCAACAGCTCTTTGAGTTGGGAGTTCATGATCAAATTACTGTCCAACTGCTTTGAATGGATTCTGGTAAATATAAGTTGGATTGAACTTTCTACTTGTTTACCTTTTTATTGTGATATATGCATGTTATATTTATAGCAGAGTATATAAACCCTTCAGAGTTTAATCAATAATTTAAAGTAATCACTAGAGTAACAATCAAGTTAAGAAACAGAACATCATCGACACCCAGATCTTGCCCCTAACCCATGTCTCCTTAAATCACAACTCTTTCTTTCCCACAGAGGTAACCACTATCCTGACTTTATGGTACTAATTTCCTTATTATTTAATCATGTCCTTGTATCCTCTCTATAAACTAAAAATAGTTTTGTCTATTTTTGAGCTTGTTATAAATGGAATTGCATTTTGTGTTCCTTTGTGCTTTTCAGTGTTTAATGTTTGGAAAATTGAGCCATAGCGGATCTTTCATTTTTAATTGCTGTATACTATTCTATTTTATGAGTATACCACACTCATTCATCCATTCCACTATTGGGGAACATTTAGTGTGAATCCAGTTTAAGGATATATTAGGCAATGCTGTTATGTTTCTGCAGCATATAACCATGCATTTCTCTCAGATACCTATCTAGCAGTGGAATGAAGGCCACAGGGTATGCCTATCTTCAACTTAACTAAATAATGCTACACCATTTTCAAAGAGGTTTTGCCAATTTACATAATTATCAGCAGTGCATGAGTACCCCTGAGAACTTTGTGACTACCTAGTTGTGTAAATTTATCAGGTTAGTTTATTACATTCATTCACTCATCCATCCATTATTCATTCAATAATTTTTAAGACTTTATATGTCCCAGTCAGTGTGCTAGGCACTGAAAACACAAAACAGAATACAACAGACTCTGCTTCACTGTGCCCATTATAAACCGAAATGACAGTGAGCAAATCCTGAGTGCCCCTCAGGATTCAGATTTCTGTCAGCACTCCAGTGGGCCAATAAACTGAACATGATTTTTCAGGAAAGAGTTCTACTGCAGAGGTAATGACTCTAATGCATCATACTGGTAATGATTAAAGATCATATTCAACAGCAGTTCAAGTTGCTTCACTTCTAGTCTATTGGTTTGAGATGAACATCTTAAATGGCTTTACATGGGGAATATTTTCCTTTGATGTCACAGGAAATGATTCCTGGATTGTTGTTTTTTTGGGGGGGGTTATAGGTCACATGTCTTAGCTTGACAAATTATTGATGGGAGGAAGAAACAGCAACAAATGGTATGCTATGCTTCATGTCAGAATATTATTTAATCAATTCGGTTTTTAAATAGGAATTCTGATTTCATTTAAATTCAATGGACAGACTGTTGTGAGTGCCTCTGATTTTGCACATGCATCTACTGTGCTCATAATCTCAAAGTTAGTGCATAAAAATCATATATGAAGGTACTGAATCATTAGAGCTTTGGTACTCAGATACAAATATACATTTGTGTGCATAAATGCAGGATGAAAAGAAAACAAAAAAGAACCTGAGAAAATCTGGCACTGAGTATCAAGTAAAAGACTATATGCAGAGGGTGCCCAAAAAATCTATACAAATTTTAAGAAAGAAAAAACCTAGATTAAAATTACATTTATGGTAACCACTTTGAGCATCTCTTGTAATTGCAGAAGTCAAATGTGACTTGTACTCATCTTTTGCTATCTGTATATATTGAGTATTACAATTCGAATAGTTTTTGCCTTTCTTAAAATTGTACACATTTTTTAGCACCCCCTGTATACAGCATAGTAATTCTCTTATTCCCATACTAATTTGCCAGAGGAGTTAATTCTGATAACCCGAGGCTGGCAGTGGTCCCCACAGCATGCAATTGGAGAATTACATATCATCTGGACAAGTATGAAAAAGTGATTTTTCTCAACTCCATTACTACACTTCTCTTAATCCTTTAAAACTCATATATTTAAGATAAACATTTCTTTTAAATTGGTAATTTTTTTCCCCTTAGTGTGATTCATTCTTTAATATTCCATGGTGGCCATTTAAACCTGTGCAGGATCTCTTGATTATTCTATGCAACTTGCCACTGCATTGCTTCAAAGAAATATGAAAAAAATGTGAATCACATAAACAATAACAAGCAAAGCAGTTGCAGGCTTTAAAATTAGTGTAAAGTGGTAAATGGCAACTGCCACCGGAATGTGTAAATCTCAGTTTTGGATTTGCACTCAATACAGGACACAAATGGCAGGGTTCTGTCTGCCATGGACAAACAAAAACCCTGCAGGCTTTATCAGGTGTCTATCATCCAGCGAGATTGCCAACACTGTTTACAGTCACAAATACAAATTACTGACTGTAGCATATTAAGTAATAGGGTAGATTTATAGTAGCGGGAGAGGCTGATAAAACCACTGGCAAGATGTAGCTTGTAGAAGTAAATAAATTAACCAGAAGGAGCAGCTGGGGAAAGAAGTGCAGGCATATGGGTGTGCATTTGGTTAGAATGCAATGTTGACTTCCAAATGATGAGAAAATAATTCTCTTCCTTCCCCTATGCTCACCCCAAGGCACAGAATCGAAACAGGATCCTTTCAAATGCTATCGTCTGCCTGATGCTGGAAATCAGGTGTAGTATATATATGTAAGACTTCTATTATTGCTATAAGTCCACAATCCTTCACAACAACCCCCTTGGCTATAAAAGGCAATGGCTGTTACGAAAGTGTATATTCTCATTGTCAGCTATAGAAAAACGAGCAAAAGATGAGAGAGCCCGAGGACTTATAGATTTGCCTCAATCTAACTATGGCTTACAAACTATTTTTGCTTCATCATTTTGGAAATCAGTACACATACACATACACACACACGCGCGCGCGTGCGCGCGTGCACACCCTACTGTAGGGAATACTTCTGAAAGTTTCAAGTTGGGGGGGAGAAAAAGGCTCTTCCTCAGATTCCATAATTTTAATTATGTCTTCCTTCTGGCATTTTAGCAGGTGGTATTTCAGTGATCAATGAAGCTCCAGCATCTGGCTTCCTTGCATATTATGCTAGTCTGCCAGTCCACTGATCTAGAATTACATTATTGTCACCATCATTTTTAGATGCCTATAAAAACCAGATCGTCTGGCACCTATCCTCATTTTGTAGCATGAGCCTTATCCCGAATTTCCTTATATTTTATTTATTCTTAAGGAGATTTTTTTGTTCTAAAATTTCGCTTTATTTACCTCTTTGGTTCCTTTTAAAACCTTTTCACTCATGGCATGTGTAGTACTCAAGACAGACTGGAATAGACACATCAAAGCAAAAAACTTAACATGGTAGGCACTTAATAAATTATAACTGAAATGATTAGGGATGCCAAACGTGCCTGGGAAAGATGGCATCTGGACATTTCGAACCATTTCCATCTTGCAAAATGATACTTTGTGTATACCTTTGGCGCTGGTGTAGTGCTTAGAGCATGTTGTCATATCTGTCGCCTCATCTGAACTTCACAGTATTACTGTGAGTGGGCAGGGAAGGTATGCATGCATTCACTGTTTACTATTTCCTATGCACCAGGCACTGTTCTTGGCACTCGGAATAGAAGAGATAAATAAAGAACACTTCCCTGTGTTAAGGGAAAAGAATTATATTCTGGAGTTTATCATTACCAATCTGCAAATGTGGGGAAAGAAGTATGGAGAGTTAAACATTGGTCCCTAGTAAGTAGTTGCAGGGACACGATTAGTCATCAGGTCTTCTGGGTCCTGTCTTGGTTCGCAGGTTACTCACAGCACCTCTTTGGATAGGTACTAATTGCTACAAAGAATGATGGTGACAAACCCTGAGCAGAAATATTCAGTTTGTTAATTTGAATGGAAACCCTCAGCTTGATCTGGACAATATATCATGTGCATTTTTAAAGGCTCTTTGCACTAAAGGATTTCAAATTATTAATTGTATTGGGGATAAATATTTTGGGGATATGTATCTGTTTTATTGCATAAACTGCTCCTAGCAGGTTACGAGCAATAAGCAAACAGATTCAAACGAGTCCCTTTCGAACGATCTCCATAGCATTTCCTTTCTGCTGCTTTTTAAAGTTGCTTTCTGGTATTTCAAAGATCAGTCTGTTTAATGTAATCACTCATCCAGTTGAAAATTTCCTCCCACTCCCAGCTGAAGCCTGGACTCAACACCCCCACAAAGACAGGGGGTACAGTCAACTACTTTACTCCACCCCCACTCCCTGGCTCTCCCTGGCATTTTCCTTATTCATAGCACTGCCTCTTGATCTCTCAGATTGGAATGGGTGACAAAGAAGCCAAAAGCAGATAGGTCTCAATTGACTGAGACAGGTCTAATCTACTATTGGTTCGCTACAAATTTTGACGTCCAGGTGCTGCTTTTTCTCTTCTGGGATGTTTCCGAGGGGTTTTCAGATTTCTATTGCTGAGGGTTTTCCACCTGCAATACTCTGACATGGGTGATGCTTCTGTCTTTCCTCAGCCCTCTTTTGCAGTAATTTACCCCACATGACTTCCTCAATAAGTCATCTTGCCCTTAAAGGTGACATACCCCATGACGCTTGCCTGGTGTTCACTTCAAAATAAGCCTGGGTTCCTTGTGTGGAGTCTGCACCAGGCTCATGGGGAAAATGCACCTTTGTCTGCCAATCTCGCGAAGGGGAGGCCATTCCCCAGTGCAGTGCTCTTGGCTCTGCTGTCAAATGTAATCCTGCCCAGCTGTGAGTCACTGACTTTTATACTTTTATGGATATGAATCCGTTATCCATAACCTCATCCCCAAATCTCCAGAGACTCAAGTAAAGCGTGCCAAGGTTTCTTTAGGACTCTCCCTCATTTGGCGTGAAGTAAAGGGGAAAGAACACTTCTTCCCTTCACTGAAGATGGGAAATGCCACAGCATCACATCTAGCTTGTCTCTGAAGAAATCCTGCCTGTTCACCACGCTTCATCAAACTGCAAGCCAAAACCTTAGCTTGGGATCATAACAAAATACCACAGACTGAGTGGCTTCAACAACAGACATGTAATAAATATTTCTCACAGCTTTAGAAGCTGAGAAGTCCAAGATCAAGGTGCCAGCCGGTTTAGTTCTTGGTGATGCCCTCTGACTGACTTGCAGATGGCCACTCTCTTGCAGTGCCCTCATAGGCAGAAGAGAAAGAAAGAGCTCTCTTGTGTCTCTTCTATAATAACGAGGGGACTAATCCCATCATGATGGCCCCGCCTCCATCACCTAATTATCTCCCAAAGGCTCCATCTCTAAATGCCATCATGCTGGGGGTTAAAGGCTTCAACATATAAATTGGGGGGTGGGGACAAAATTCAGGTCATAGCAGTGGTTAATGTGCCAACATCTTGGGCCACCCTTTTTGGAGAAGTGGATATATAATTTAGGAACTCCTGGGGGGCGGGGGGAGGACGTGTATTAGACTCATTTTTCTCAGCTTTGTGAATTGAGCTGAAATGCTGAGACAAAATGCTGAGACAGAAAGAAGAGCATTGGAACAACCTTTTAAATATGTGAATGCTTGAAAAACTAACATCTTTCTTCCATTTGTACAGCCTTATATTTTCTTTTAAATATTTACCTCCTTCTTCATGAAGTCTTTGACAACAAAATACACACACAAAGAATAACTACATGAAATTCAGCAGAGCCCAAGAGATTACTAAATGTTCTTATACTATGGTAGTAACTGCCTGCATTTACTTTATTGTTGTGTTCCCTGTCTTCTTCATGTATTTTAAAATCATTTTGCTCTAGATTAAACTGCCATTTTGCTTATGACTAAAGTTCCAATAGAACTTTTTGTGATAATGAGAAGTTCTGCCTTGTCCAATGTGGTAGCCAATATCCATCTTTGTGAGCACTTGTAATGTGGTTAGTGCAACTACAGATCTGAACTTCTAATTCCATTTAATTTTCATTAATTTAACTCAAATTAAATTAGAAAGTTAATTAACTTTAAATTTAAATAGCCACATGTGTTTAGTACCTACCATATCAGATATTGCAGTGCCAAATGATTAGAATCTTGATTTCTAATTCTTTTCCTTTGCACAACAGTACTCATGATGTTATCCTACTTATAGTGCATTATATGATTCTAGTAATAAATTCTAAATAGCTCTAATTCATCATTTTCACATTAGCAAAGACTGCCACTTAAATATGTCTAGTTGGTGATATTATAATAGCATAAGTCACTTTTGATAACATTCCAATACCAAATAATGTCCCTTTCTATTTGCTACCGCAACTATGCCTATGTCCTTCTACTTCATGCAATGAAGTAATTCTGGAAGATAGGACTTAAGACAGTGTACATCATTTGTGCTTCAAAGAAGAAGCTTTAGAACAATTACTATATATGTTCTGAGAGTGAGTCTGTACAACTAGTAGAATGGACACAGACATAATGGTCATATCATTTCCAAGGCCAATCATAATGGAAGATATGGATTGTGATGGCCATGTTGGGTATGAGGTCATTTATATCCATTTCAAAACACTCTAGAGATGCAAAAACTATGCTGAAGCCATGCAGTGCCTGCTAGTCTTTCCTGGGGTTAATCCCAGTGTGCCGTGAGTTTTTCTGGTTTACGGATCTGTCATTGCTTCTGAAATGAACAATGTGTTTACACAAACACAACCATGTCATCTCTTATAACTCAACTTTATGTTGAAGGAGCTACTCCTGAGGTTCGCTAGAAGCCCCACACTGCTTTTAGTTCTAGTACATTTGCAGTATTCTCTGCTTCTTGTTATTTTAGTAGTTACCGTTCATTAGTTTGCCAAACCATCCAGCTTCTATAGCTTCTTTCCATTATTCACCATTATTCTATCCATTATTCATTATCAGCACTGAGATGCGGAGGGTATGCTGTGGCCACACTCCAGGATTTCCTTGGTTACTGATGCTCTCATTTGAAACAATGGATTGCACAGAAGAAATGACACCAACCTGTAGAAGTCATATGTGAATTTTGAATAATTTCTAGATCATATACACACACACACACACACACACACACACACACACACACACACACACCACATTTAGACTGCTGCAAAAAACCTTCAATTTGTTTTAGAGCTTCACTTTGGAGTTATACTCTAAGGGATGGAAGGAAACAAGGCATCAGTTTGCTGGAACTAATCTTTTAGAAGGTATCCCATGAAGTTGATATTTAATAGTCTTTTAAATCCTCAGTACAAATTCCAATGGAAAAAAATACATTTTGCTTAACACCAATTATTATGATTATAGCAGTGGTTTTAGTCCACTATGGTAACTTCATATGATGTAGTATCATTGGAATATGCTGGGAAATAACATTATTAGCAAACACTGATTTTGATT
Source organism: Hipposideros armiger (assembly GCF_001890085.2). Taxonomy (NCBI): domain Eukaryota; kingdom Metazoa; phylum Chordata; class Mammalia; order Chiroptera; family Hipposideridae; genus Hipposideros; species Hipposideros armiger. Next base: position 837,589 of record NW_017731613.1, on the reverse strand, counting down.
CAATCAGGTCCATGAAACTGTTTCTGACTGGAGGTGGCGAATAAAGTCAACAGCCACTGAAATATCAAGCACAATCATCATTGTATATTTTCAGAGTTGGAGAAGCTATCAGAATGCATCCTGGTGAATTAAAGCACTTTAACTCAGGTAGGATTTAAAATGCTTCATTCTTTGAGTATGAATGATGATATGAATAAAGGCATTCTGTCCCCTCTTCCCCCTATAGGCCATCCTAGCTGCTTTACCTCGTATTAGCCTTTTATATTGTCTAAATTCCTATGGTACTTGCTGCTAATACCTGATCTGGCAATTTAACGATGTCTTCCGCTATCACCTGTCGCACATAGACTACTCTTATGGATAGAAGGCATGCCTCACACATTTCCTGTTTTCATAGTGCCTAGCATGGTGCTAGACAAATAGAAGGCATCTCATAAATTAGTATTAAATATCAGTATTAAGCATAATGCCAACCATTCTTGGGAAAGAGAAACTAGATTTAAAGGTTGTTATATTTTATGGGCAGTGATTAAGTACTAACACCTCATTTGCTCTGGTAAGGGTCTCTGTGATCCTATTTGAAAGCACAGTAGCTCCCAATAGATTAAATTCTGTAGATTACTTATCAGTTCTTTATTTGATAAGACTACGGACCTTTTTTTCATTTAGATAAATTTTGGTCAGCTATAGTCAAGCTATTTTTTTTTTCGTTTCATGGTAGTACTCCTAAACCAGAGGGCACAAAGTCACTTTCCTAATGATTTTTTCTTTTTTCTGGAAAAGTAAAAAACAAAACACAAAAAAACTATTTAACACATAGAATCACTTCATTCCTACAGTAGGACATGAATGAAGGTAATACAGCACACTCAGGGGCTAGCTGGAATCTGTGCCACTTATCAATGACAAACACACAGTCTTCTCCAATGGAGTTAGAACCACCACAGCGATTTTACCCCTCAGTCAAGCATCCTCACTCAGATGGGTGGAAAAGAGAGAAGGAGGAAGGAAGGAAGAAATTGAGAAAGTGGCTTCAACTGTAGCGTTTGGCAAAATAACAGTCCTGTTCCTGAGAAAAGGCTGAGGAACCACTACTAAGTACAAACTCCATTCTACCATGCCTTTAGCCAGTGGGGTCTATAGAAGCTCTCTGCAATACCATTTAACACATTGGCAGATAATGGGAAATTGGTTTTCTCTGGCACTGAGGCAATTGGCTTTTTTTTCTGATAAGGGGCTTTCAACCACTATAGAAAAAAACAGTAGCTCTCCTTTTTCATCATCCTTTCCCCACACTCATGTCTTCTAACCCTACTGCCGCTTCCCCCAAGGTATTGAAGACATTAGCCTTTGCATCAAGCTGTTTCCCCGAGGTAAGTCACAGCTTTTATACCTATATCCAAGGAGAGAAAGGGAAAGAAAGTAGGAATAGTCAGAGAGTTAGTTCACAGATATTTGGAGAGCTGAGCTTTCTGAAAGTGCTTGAAAAGCATGGGGGCTGAGAGCTCGGTGCCACTCTGGGCATCAGCGGCGTGGTGGATCCACATATAAGTGGTTCCTGAAATTGCTTTCAATCAAAGGAGAAAAAAGTTGTCACAAGGTAGGAGGTCCAAACGGAAAGAAGTCACATGCAAACTCTAAGTGAATATTAAACTCTGACCAAAATCTGCCATTTTCAAGAACTGAGCAACTCTTTTAAACTGCAGAACACAATGGAGCTTTTGCAATACAATAAATAGTGCTCAGCATCATAAAAGCATCAGGAACTACTATTGCAATACATTGACCTGATTATGCCATGAAATTCATAGTGTACAATTACTGGATGAAGAGGTGTACTATGCTTGTTATAGCATCTGAGTCATCACTGCAATAGGAAAACAGTCATTTTGCCAGAGAACTTAGTGTTTGTTTTAGTAGTTAATACAATAGTCCCCTTTTATCCATGGGGGGATATTCCAAAACCTCCAGTGGATGCCTGAAACCATGGACAGTATTAAACCCTATATATACTATGTTTTTTCCTCTACATACACATCTATGATCAATAAATTAGGCACAGTAAGAGACTAAAAACAACAATAATAAAATAGAAATATGATAACAATACACTGTAATAAAAGTTATGTGAATGTGGTCTCACTCTCTCTCTCAAAATATTTCCTTGTAATGTACTCACCCTTCTTCTTCTTGTGCTGATGTGAGATGAAAAAATGCCTACATGGTAAGACGAAGTGAGGTAACGCAGGCACTCTGATGTAGCATTAGGCTACCACTGACCTTCTGACTACTCATCAGAAGGAGCATCAAAGCGAACATGAATTTCTGTTTCCTTCTTCACAATTTCATGGATAGAAGATCCGTTCTTACCACAGATCTTAGCAGCCTCAGCATACAGTTTTTTTCTTTCTTTAAGAACTTTCACCTTTTCACTCAAAGGAAGCACTTTACAGCTTCTCTTTGGCAAATCTGAATTGCCGGCACTTCAGAATCATTATTAGGTAAAATGATGGTTACATAAACACCGCCACAGTAGATCTGATAACCAGGATAGCTACTAAGTGACTAATGGGCAGGGGTGATTCATGTCACACGGGATGGAGCGGGTCACGCGAGATTTCATCATGCTACTTAGAACGGCATGCAATTTAAAACTAAACAATTGTCTATTTCTGAAATTTTCCATTTAATATTTTCGGACTATGGTTGACTGTGAGTCACTGAAATCACAGAGAGCAAAACCATGCTATGATAAGGGGGGGAACTACTGTACTTTCAACAATCAGGATGTCTGATAGTTTGTGATTCATTGGGCCTAATGGGGTAAGTAAAATCATGATACTATTCACCTGTAGATACTATTCACCTGTAGATACTAGTCACCTCTTCCCAAGGCTACATCTCAAGGGTGGGCCAGCGAGTCCTAGAAATTTCCGGTAAAATCCTAAGTGATATTAGTTTCCTTTACCTACTTCCTAAGAGAGCACAGATCTTGACTTGGGGAATTGACTGACCATGTAAAATTGGCCAAGTGGCATAACCACTGTGAGGTGCAATTTCTAATCTGCAAAAAGGGGGAAAAAATATATCTATCTCATTGAGTTGCTACAAAATTAAATGAGATAATGCATGTAAAACATGTAATAAACACTCAGTAAACATGAATTTCCTATTCACTTGAAAAGCATTGAATGTATGTTACTTTGAAAATGTTTGTTAAAAAATTAAAACAGAGGTCTGGGCCATGCACATAGAGCATACACGTATACCTCATATTCCTTATAGTGATGGTTACCAAGATTATTAAAAATATAATACATCTTTATCATAACTTAATCTTTTTAAGATTCCACAGTTCATACTCATATAAATGGCTTTATGGATAAAGCACACTTTACTTTTCTGCATTGAAATCTAGGATTTGGCACCTTTAATTTATTGTGGTTCTTATAAAAAGCACTGAACCAAGAAGAAGACACATGTTTAATTATGTGCCACTTTAGGAGAAATGTAACACACAGTGAACAAAAATAACTTTCATAAAGTGAGCATTATAACCTAATTGGTTATCGCACCTTATAAATTGAAGCTAATTACAAAAAAAAAACCCAACAAAAACATTTGCATCTCAAAAGGGTTACATTGCTTGGCCAGAATTACACAGTTAGTTAATTGCCAAATCAAGATCTTCTTGATTCAAAGTTAAAATTCATTCTATTTCCTGTGTTCTCTCAAGAAGTAGTAAAACTGGTGGTATTCAGGGTTTTCACAGAAATTGCTAGGATTCACTGACCTAAGTAAGGTCAGGCAAAAAGATGTAGTCTTCACTGTATTATTTATATGAAATGCAAGGCTCTTCTTTGAAAACTTGAATCACTTTTACTTCAGTCCCTCTATTTAGTATTTAGTAAAGCAGTTTTATGTTTAAACTATATCAAGGGGTATTGTGAAATTAATTTTGTAGAGAGAACTTTTTTTTATTAGTTTCAGGTGTACAAAACAATGTAATAATAGTTAGACATTTACACCCCTCACAAAGTGATAACCCCTCCTCCCCCAATCTACTACCCCCTCTGACACTGTATATATCTATTACAATTCCATTGACTCTATTCCCTATGCTGTGCTCCACATGCCGTGACCATATATATATAAAATTATAGTTGACATTCAATATTATTCAGCTTCAGGTATACAGCACAGTGATCAGGCATCTACACTGTCCATGAAGTGGTCAAAGGGAACTTTTCATCATTCATGTTAATAAAAATATTTTAAAACATGTACAATAGGAGCACTGGCCAGTCAAAATAGATAGTGGCTGTGCATTATAAGCACTAGAGAGTAACACCTTTATTGCCTCTCAGTAAAAACTTTACTGGTTTCAATTTTTAATTAGTGTTACCAGTTCCTAAAGTCAATGAGTTATATGTACGGCAATGGCCTATTGTGTAGATAAAGATAAGATTGAAAAGTGATGTTGCAAAATGAGAAATCAATGGAGGCATAATGCTTAGGTATCAGCAGTCAGTCTCTCTCATTCCTGTTTAATCAAAATTAGCCTGTAACCCAAATGGACTCTTGCTTTCATTAACCTTTACTGATTACACTTGAGGAGGTTGGGTATATCTTTCCCGCTCTGTTAGATCATCGATAGAGGTTTTTTTTTTGTTGTTTTTTCCTTAAAGAAACATAAAAAGTAAAACTATTTTAATTTTTAATATTTTTCTTTGTCTCTTTTGAAACCATTTCCAAAGATTAAAATAACTTATCATTGTGTTTAGAATATCTAGAGTTTGGTTAAAGAAGCGTAGCAGATTGATTGTTGAGACATTCCTATTATAAGTTTTATACCTGAATGCTCTTCAATCATTCTAAGAACCACTCCCTGCTGGATATGTGCCACAGTAAAATACCTGAATAAAAATAATCCTGGTAATGCACTGGAGCGGAGAAATAAACTGAAGGTCTAAAAGAAATATACCAACCTTTTAAAAAGGGCCTATAGAGTAGACTTGTGGCTTTCAACGTTTTTAACCATCAGCCACAATAAGAAACAGATCTCACATCTTGATCCAATACACACACACATATCAGTATTAAATCATGAAACAATACTTTGCCTCAACTACTGATGTAGGATATTTCTTGTGCCGGGGTCATAGTCTCATGAAGCCGAAGAATTGAGACACGGACGAGAGAGGTAGAGTTTGAAGCAGAGGATAGTTTTATTAAAGCAAGAGAAAGGTTACAGCTCCCGAGAGGAAGGGGGTACCCGGAAAATGCGATGCCCACTAGCTAGGGCAAAAGGCTTGAGTTTTATATTTTTTCTGCCTAGGAGGGAGAATGCTGAAATACTGGTGCCTGTTATTAAGGTGTTTGTCAGGTTTGTTCTGTTGCTAAACCTTGGAGAGGCCTTTCATAATGTCCTCCAAAATGGCTTTGTTGCTCTGGGGCATGATTGATGTCTCTGTTCCAGTATGAGGGCGTTACCCTATAATTTTGAAAGGAATGGCTAGTTAAAGGAATAACCAGTTTTTTTATCTTATCTTTGCTCAGTCTACCAGGGAATTCCTAACTGCCTGATATTATACTAACTAACCTGTCTTACTACAATAGTGCTTGTCCTGTTATGGGGAAATATTGATATGTTAAATACAACAATAAGGGTAAATAAACTGAATATGGTTCTTAAGTTTATGGCAACTACAATAATAAACAAAATTAGAACACATAACTTTTAAACCATCAGAAAAAAAGTCCCAACGACTTGAGCTATTCTAAGAAAGCAAAAATGAATAAAAATGAAACAAAATCATAGTATAAAAAGTTGAAAATATGGATAAGTAAAACCTAAGCCTAAATAAAGCAGCTATTATGTAAATGACACTAAACAGAAAGACATAAAAATTATGATATTAATAGAATGGAAAAAGATATATCAGGAAAAGATGAACTCAAAGAAATCTCCAGTAATATTAACATTTGAAAACATAGAACTTAAAGCAAAAAAATAGAGTACAAAAAAGATGTTATATAATTTAAAAATGAACAAAAGATTATCTGACAATACAAGAGCAAGGAAGTGATAAATAAAAAATATGACTTGAAGATTTTATCATACTCCTCTCAGAAAATGCAGTTCATGAAAAAAATATACAATGCTCAAGAAAACCTCAAAAAAACTTTACAACCATTGCTAGGTTTGAGCCATTAGACATCTGTAATCCTGTTTCCCAAATCAGGATACATAAGCTGTTTAAGCACATGTAAAAATTTGCAAATTTGACCATTTATTAGGTCAAAAAGAAAGCCTCAGTAAATTCCAAAGGATCAATATAATGCTGACCATAGTCTCCAGTTTTTTTCCATTCCCATCTGTTGTTTCTCTGTCTCTTGGTATCTCTCTCTCCCTCTGTCTGCTTTCCTCCCTCCCACTCTGTTTTATTGTAGCATAATTCACAAAAAGAAGAGTACAAAAATCATAGATTGTACACTCATTGTTTACAAAGTGAACATACAGTATAATCAGTCTACCAAACATGAAATAAATATTACCAGAATCCACAAGGCCCCTTCTTGTCATCTTCTAGATGTTATCCCTTTGAAAGGGATAACATAATTTCTATTGTAATATATGGAATTATATAATATGTACTATTTTGTGTATGATGTCTTTTGTTCAACATTATGCTTTTGTGATACATCTAGTTTGTTAGCTTTTTCATTGTTTTCTTTCATTTTTTTCTCATTTTGTAAGGTATTCAAATCCATTTATGGGCATTCGAGTTCTTTGTAGCTATTTCCAGTTCCAGTGCTTCCACAAATATGTTTGTACATGCCATTTGGTGAAGAGATATACACATTTCTTTTGACTCTATAGTAGGTATGCAATTGCTGGGTTACAAGGTACACCTATGTTAAACTTTAGTAAATATTGCTAAACAATTTTCCGAAGTAGTTGTACCAATTTACACACTCATTACCGACATATAAGAGTTTCAGTTGCCTCATTCATACCCTTGCCAACACTTGGTGTATTTTTTTTTCTTTTTTATAGTAGCCACTTGGCAAGTACGTATGGTATTATGTTGCAAATTAAATTTTTGTTTATAATGAAGTTGAACATTATTTCATATTTTTATTGGTCATTTGGATTATCCTCTTTTACAAAGTACTTGTTCAAGACTTTTGCCCAATTCTGTATTTGGTTGTATTTTGATTATTGATTTATTGAAATTTTTTACATATTATCGATACAAGTCCTTTGCTAGATCAAGGTATTGTGAATATGTTCTCCAATTTTATGGATGGGTTTTTTCACTACTTAATGACATCATTTGATGAACAGAGATTTATAGTTAAAATGTAACTTAGTTTACTTATCTTTATTTTTCTTCATTTTTTCCTACATGATTAGTACTTTACATGCTATTTATGTAATCTTTGCCAACTCCATGTCATGAAAAGATTCCCATATGTCTGTGTTTAAAAGCCTTTTTGATTTGCCTTTCACATTTTTTCCTGCCATCCATCTGGAATTGCTTTTTGTATGTGGCATAAAGTAGAGTCAATATACCTTTTTGTCAAACTTATTTTTTCTGAAGTTGGGTCAAAGCTTTAAATATTACCTTCCACTGTTAAGCAAATACTACATGGTACCACCAATTAAAATAAATAAATAAATAAAAAAACTTAAAAAAAATAGCTTAAACCTAGAAATGATCTCATAAAATTCAATATTCCTCTTTGAACAACAACATAGAAATCATGAGATCATTTATCTACCACAGCAGTCAAAATTGAAGCAAATCAGTTTCTGGACATCATTCTCCTCAGCCATAACATGTGTGAGTTTTGATTCAAATTCCTGCTAAGATCTCTCCTTCTAGTTCTAATTTTTTCCCCTCCTTGAATACTTTTATCCCAGCCTAGAATAAAGGCAAGAAATTGCATTGGGTTCCCATTTTAAATGATTAAAATATTTCAATTATGTTAAAACTTAACAAAACAAAAATATTTCTCCAAATACCATCAATCCGTACATCCTAAATACTGCTTTATTTCCCAGTATTTTGGTCCACTATTTTTATTCTTTTTTACTTACTTACCAATATACGTTTACATATGTCGTTTATTCAACCATAGTATTGGGTTGTCGGAAAAGTCATGACGCATTTTTGCAATGAAAAACATAGAAAAAAATACATCATGACTTTTCCGACAATCCAATATTTTAATGTAATTCTACTATTTGAGTCCCTATACTGTATAATTCGTTATGGCTTTCTTGATTAGATAATAGTCAAATTTGTTTATTTCATGATTCTCCATAGTGAAGTTCAATTTAAATCATAGCCAAAACCAAAATAGGTTTAAAATAAATGAGACAGAATTAACAACAAAGAAAGAATCCTGAAAGCAGCCAGGGAAAAGAAGACAGTAATCTACAGAGGAAAGCCCATTAGATTATCATCAGATTTTTCAGCAGAAACTCTAATATGCCAGGAGGGAATGGAATCAAATATTCAAACTATTAAAAGAGAGAATTTATGAGCCAAGAATAATATATCCAGCAAAAATATCCTTTAGATATGAAGGAGGAATAAAGACCTTTCCAGACATACAGAAGCTGAGGGAATTTTCTAACACATGATCTGCATTACAAGAAATACTGAAGGAGGCTAAAATAAATGTGACAGGCTGCATCACAATATTCCACTGTATGTATGTACCACAATTGCTTTATCCAATTATCTATTTTTTATTTTTTTAAAGATGTTTATTGGGGAATTGGAGGATGGGAACAGCACTGGGGAATTGGGGAAGGGGAGCAGACAAGTTGCTGTCCTTTTGTTCTTTAGTCTAGTTGTGGAGGATGTTGCTTCACTGGACCAAGTTGGTACCATCATTGCGCTCTTCCCAGGTGAGGCAGATCGGTCACTGGCCTCTGGACGGCCACTCACTGCGGCTCCTGACTGCTCACGCTGGCTGCTGGCTACACACAAAAGCCCATGGCAACCCACTGCAGCAGGGGCTGCAGCCTATGCCATCGCCGGCAACTCAGGGTAGCCCAGCTCCAGGTTGAGCTGTTGTTCAGCATCTTAGCTGTAGAGGGCAGTGTCACTGGCCCTCATATGTGGGATCTGAACCGGGGCCCTCTGGCATCCCAAACCAGCTCTTAACCAATGCACCACTTGGCTGGCCCCTAACCAATCATCTATTGATGGGCACTTTGGTTGATTCCATATGTTGGCTATTGTAAATAATGTTGCAATGAACACAGGGGTGCATATACCTTTTCAAATTAGTTTTGGATTTCCTTGGATAAATACCCAGCAGTGGAATTGCTAAGTCATAAGGTAGTCCTATTTTTAATTTTTTGAGGAAAAAAATTAAAATTAAAAAAATTTTCCATAGTGGCTGCACCAATTTGCAATCCTACCAACAGTACACGAGGGTTCATTTTTCTTCACATCCTTGTCAACACTTGTAGTTTGTTGATTTATTGATGATGGCCATTTCCAGGAGTGAGGTGATATCTCACTGTGGTTTTAATTTGTATTTCTCTGATGATTAGTGAACTTGAGCATCTTTTCATATGTCTATTGGCCATCTGTATGTCCTTCTTGAGAAATGTCTATTTAAGTCCTCTGACCATGTTTTAACTAAATTTTTAGGGTTTTGTTTGTTTGTTTGTTTGCTTTTGGTGTTGTGTGAGTGTTTTGTTTTGTTTTGTTTTTATAAATTTTGTGTATTATCCCTTTATCAATTTTGTTTACTTTTCAAAGTACCAACCCTTGGTTCCATTGATCTTTTGTTTTGTTTTTTGTTTTGTTTTTTGATGCTATTTAATTTATTTCTGCTCTGATCTTTATTATTTCCTTCCTTCTACTCACTTTGGGCTTTGTTCACTATTCTTTTTCTAATTCCTTTAGGTGTAGGGTTAGATTGTTTGAGATTGTTCTTGTTTATTGAGGTAGGCTTATATTCTTATGAATTTCCCTCTTAGGACTGCTTTCACTGTGGCCTATAGATTTTGGCTCATTGTGTTTATATTTTCTTTGTCTCAATGAATCTTTTGATTTCTTTCTTTCTTTTTTTTTCCTTTTTCTTTTTTTTAGCTGAGCTATCCTACCACCTGTTGGCAGCTCAGCTCAGGCCAGGACTTGAACCATTGTTGCTCTGAGTTCACACTCTTGAGCGAGCTCTTAACCAACTGAGACATTCAGCGGGCCCCGATTTCTTTCTTGATGTCAGTGTTGACCCATTCATTGTTTAGTAGCATGTTATTTAGCCTCCATGTATTTGTGTTTTTCTTTTCTTTTCTTTTCTTTTTTTTGTAACCATTTGCGACAACATGGATGGACCTGGAAGGTACTATGCAAAGTGCAAAAAGTCAGACAGAGAAAGACAAATACCACATGATCTCACTTATATGTGGAATCTAAATAACAAAAAATATAAACAAACAAAACAGAAACAGACTCATAGATACAAGGAAGCTAATAACTGTCAAATGGGGAAAGTTGGGGACAAGGGGAAGGAGTTAAGAACTACAAATTGGTAGTTATGAAATAGTCATGGTGATGTAAAGTAAATCATGGGAAATATATAGTCAATAATATGGTAATATTATTGGTAATAACTATGTATAGTGCCAGGTGGGTACTATAATATTGAGGGGGATCACTTTTTAAATTACAAAAATGTCTAACCACTATGCTGTACACCTGAAATTAATATGGCTTGTCAACAGTAATTGAAAAATTTTAAAAAGGGGTGAAAAAGGTGAAAGGGATTAGAAGTTCAAATTTCCAGTTATTAAACAAATAAGTCATGGGGATGTCATGTACAGCATGGGGAATATAGTCAATAGCATTGTGATAGTGTCAGATGTGTATGGTGTCAGGTGGTTGCTGGACTTATCATGGTAGTCACTTTTTTAGGTATATAAATGTTGAGTAACTATGATTTACACCTGAAACTAATATAATATTGTATGTTAGCTATACTTTAATTTTAAAAAATCTTTAAAAAATAAAAGAAACGAGACTGAATTAAACCACACAATATATTTAATATTTTACATTTCACGTAATAGGGAAGGCATGAAGAATCTAATGCTTAATTCTATAGCTCCAAATGTGTATATATATGTATATATATATATATATATACATATATATATGTGAAGAAACTCCTTTGTATGATAATGTAAAAAAGCAGTCACATTCTTTTTATTTTGATCTCATCCTGTCTTTAATATGAATTTGCAAATTAATTCCTTACAAGGAATAATACTACCCCAGTTTTTGACCCAATAATAACATCCAGGAAACAGGCTCATTATAATTTAAAAATGCTATAATAAGAATAATATTTGGAAAACAATTATTGCACCGTAAGAGTTAACATTAGCAACCTTTAGAAATTCATTTAAATACCTCACTTTATCAGGTATATACATATCTAATCACTAAGTTGTTTTATACACATGAAACAAACAAATAAATAAAAATTTAAAAAAAATTCAATATCCTTTAAGCATTCCTAATGTAATAAAATAGATATATTTAGGATTACTAAGGGCATTATTAAACTATAGTCTTTTTAAGTGACAGTTATTATTTAATAATATTGATATAGAATAAAATATGTGTTCCTGATGTAATTGAAAGCTACTTTATATTTATTTTAAATAACTGCATTTGTAAACTGGTTGCACCTATAAGAAATCTCAAGATTTCTTATTCTATAAAAATTATTACAGTGACATGATGCATACATATTGTGGCTAAAGTGAACACAGTGAACACAGCCATGGAATGCAGTCAAGTGGTCATCCTCCTTGTTTAAGGAACAGAACAAATATACTTTTAGTAAAAGCGGGCACAAAATGATTAAAACATTAACCTATTGACATTCAACATTTTTTTTCCTGTGCTCATAACAGCAAAAATGAGTTTATAAATTACCTGCGTGTAACACACATGGTTTGAAAGCTGCTCTTTAGCTGCCACAACCCAGTGGAAGTAAAAGGACAGCAATTAAACAAGCATCCTAATTATCATAAACTCAGAGGAATACATGAACAGAGTGCCAGGAGGCATTCATTCATTTTCATGCCAGGATGTGCTTTATTTAAGCATAGTACAAATCACCAAAGCATTTGAAATCCATGCTAAGGTAAGACATTCTTGTTAATGGAGATGTCTTTAAGCAAACTATACTGAGTGAAGGATGACTGTGCCATCTAACATCAATTTTCTCTATGAAAAGAGGATTTACATTAAACATCTTTGTATTGACTGTGATGCATCTTCACAATTTCAAAATAATTAGTCAGGTTGGGCATATCAGCCAAATACCAGGCAAACAAGTTGTATTAAACAGTGAAGAGACAAAACAGAACAACCTGTTAATTAACTGAAATTGTCTCCAGTTTAATCCCTGAACAATCACTAATCTCATAATAGTCCATTGTATTTTTGTCAACTCTGTGACAAACTACTTCTTTATATTGTCCTGAAACCTATTTATATCCATCTGTCTTTGCCTCTTGAAATCAAGCAAAAATGAAAAAAAAAATAATTTTAATCCCTTTTATGAACAGACCTTAACCTTTACATTTAAAAACAAACAAAAAAAATCATGTTCTCCATTTTCCCTCCCTTCTTTCCAAGATAACAGTAAACTATTCTTCATCAACCTGCTGTCAGGTTCTTTCCATATTGAGTTGTCTCCGTTATGAATGTGTCCAGTTTGCCCATAATTGTGTGCAGAATTCCAGTCTGGTCATTCCAGTGCAGATTAGATCAGGACTTCTTCTATTCCTTCTTTCTAGCCACTCTTCATAGAGCCACCATTAGAATATGGTATTGGCATAAAAATAGGCATATAGATCAATGGAACAGAATAGAAAGCCCAGAAGTAAATCCAGGCTTATACGGGCAGTTAGTATATGAC